>NC_037671.1:23135-271447 GCF_003255815.1 Theropithecus gelada
TTTTTTTTTTTTTTTTTTTTTTTTTTTTTTTTTTTTTTAAGACAGAGTCTCACTCTATTGCCCAGGTTGGAGTGCAATGGCGCGATCTTGGCTCACTGCAACCTCCGCCTCCCAGGTGCAAGCCATTCTCCTGCCTCAGCCTTCTGAGTAGCTGGGATTATAGGTGTGCACCACCACGCCCGGCTAATTTTTGTATTTTAGTAGAGACGGGGTTTCACCATGTTGGCCAGGCTGGTCTCGAACTCCTGACATCATGATCCACCGGCCTTGGCCTCCCAAAGTGCTGGGATTGCAGGCATGAGCCACCGCGCCTGGCCAACACACGTTTTTGACTATTTGGATGCCCTCTTCACAGTCCTAAATTTACAGAGACCTGGAAGTAATCTGAGTTCCTATCTTGCCCATATCCAGTACGTAAGGCTATGGGGCTCAGCAGGAGGAGGGTTGGAAATATCACTATGCAAGTCACAGTAACATTCAGGCCCACATTTCTCCCTTTCTGGGAACACTATATTGAAGAATGGGAAGGCAAGTTTCATCTCTGCTTGATGGCCTATGGCTTGGATACCCCTCGTGGCATATGCAAACCTTCCCAGGGTGTGTCGGCAGGACCAGCTTTAAGGGAATCATTTTCCAGATGAATACGTGCCCCTCCCTAGAAAGAATCTCCTGCCTGTCCTGGGCCTGACCAGAGTGCCCTTCCCAGAGCTGCCAAAAGTCAGTGGGAAACAAATCAACCCTTCCCCTCTTCCCATCTCATTAAGAGATGCATTTTCTTTCTTTCTTTCTTTTTTTTGAGACGTATTCTCACTCTGTCGCCCAGGTTTGAGTGCAGTGGCCCGATCTTGACTCACTGCAACCTCCGGCTCCTAGGTTCAAGCAATTCTCCTGTCTCAGCCTCCCGAGTAGCTGGGACTACAGGTGCCTGCCACCACGTCCGGCTAATTTTTTTATTTTTTATTTTTAGTAGAGACAGGGTTTCACCATGTTGGTCAGGCTGGTCTTGAACTCCTGACCTCAGATGATCCACCCGCCTCGGCCTCCCAAGGTCCTGGGATTACAGGCGTGAACCACTGCGCCCTGCCTCATTCATTCATTCTCTTACTTCCTCAGTGTGTCCACGAATGCCGGGTGCCATGGGAGAATATAAGAACATAAAGAGTAAAAATATGTAGTTTCTACTCGGAAACTTAAAATTGAGAGAGGCAGGATTTACAGTTAAGTTTAAATAACATCAAAGACAGTAAAAATGCATATGTCCTAATAATGACATGAGTAAGTGCCAACATAATAGCCTTGGCAGTAAATGCTGTGAGTTCAGAAGAGTTACGGTGAGCTGTACTAGTCAGGGGAGGCTTCCGGGAGGAGGGCCTGGAGCCGGACCTGAGAGAAGAGCGGGCGATGTGTCTGGAGGATGGTCCAGGAAGGGTGGACCTGGAGCCTCATGCAGGGCGCAGGTGCAGAAGCTGCCCCTGGATGATGCGCTTTCATGGCCAGACCCACCAGCTGTGGGGACCAGCCCTTGCGCCTATGTGCATCAGCCTTCGTGTGTGCTGTTCCCTATGTCTGGAATGTCCTTCCTCTCCCAAACCAGCTGTATTTCTCCTCAGGAACGCCTCTGCCTACACCACTCCCTCCCGCACCCCGCCCGACCCCGACACCCGTCACCCCAGTCACACTATGGCAATGATTTATTCATGTCTGTCTTCCCTTCCCAGGTCATGAACCTCGTGGAGCAGGGACTGTGTTCTATGCATTTCTTCTTGAACCCTTTTACCATTTTTGTGCCTACGGACTCCCAGAGTGCTAAATCACCCCCGACAGCCAAATTACCCACAACAGCCTCGCCTATGCCTCCGCTGGGACCTTTTCCACGGACAGAGTGCTGGAAGCACTTGGAAATTTTTCTCTCCCACATCCTCACATGCCACCACCCTCCCACTCCCCCAGGCCACTCCCAGGCCTTAACCAATGGTGCACAAATATGAAGGTGTCAATACCCCAGCCCTCCATGTGTCTTAGCTTGGTTCCACTCATGTGCTTGGGTCCACTTTCCCGCTCCCTTTCCACTCCTCCCCACCCTCATTACTTTTTTCTTTAGGACAGGGTCTCACTGTGTCACGCAGGCTAAAGTGCAGTGGCACGATCATAACGCATTGCAGTGTCAACCTCCTGGGCTCGAGTGGTCCTCCTGCCTCAGCCTTCTCAGCCTTCTGAGTAGCTGGTACTACAGATGCACTCCGCTCACTGGGCTAATTTTTAAATTTCTTGTAGAAATGATGTCTTGCTATGTTGCCCAGGCTGGTCTGGAACCCTTGCACTCAAGCAATCCTCCTGCCTTGGCCTCCCAAAGTGCTGGGATTACAGGTGTGAGCCATCATGCCCGGTCCCATCATTACTTCTATTTATGTATTTATTTATTTATTCAATTTTTGAGACAAATTCTCCCTCTCGTTGCCCAGACTGGAATGCAGTGGTGTGATCTCAGCTCACTGCAATCTCCGCCTCCTGGGTTCAAGTGATTCTCCTGCCTCAGCCTCCTGAGTAGCTGGGATTATAGGCATGCACCACTACACCCGGCTAATTTTTGTATTTTTAGTAGAGACGGGGGTTTCATCATGTTGGCCAGGCTGGTCACTTCAAAGAAGACAGAAACAGGCCTAGAGAGGTACAGTGACCCATGCAACGTCACACAGGGGACAAATGGCAGAATCAGGATTTGAATTCAGGTCTGTGCTATGCTAACAACACTGATTTTAACCACTACATCATCCCAGCCCTTTTTTTTTTTTTTTTTGAAACGGAGTCTTGCTCTTGTCACCAGGCTGGAGTGTAATGGCACCATCTTGGCTCACTGCAACCTCCATCTCCTGGGTTCAAGCAATTCTCCTGTCTCAGTCTCCCAAGTGACTGGGATTACAGGCGCCCACCACGATGCCCGGCTAATTTTTGTAGTTTTTTAGTAGAGACAGGGTTTCACCATGTTGGCCAGACTGGTCTTGAACTCCTGACCTCATGATCCACCAGCTTTGGCCTCCCAAAGTGCTGGGATTACAGGTGTGAGCCACCGTGCCCGGCCCATCCCAGCTCTTTATTAATCTGTGTAACCTGACACAGAATACAGTGCCTGGGCCATCATGCACACTTAATGTGTGTCTTGTGAAAGACTAAATTATTTAATGAAGGGCCCAGTTAACAAAGAGTAGATCAGAATGATTGGAGTAAAGTAACCCGGAGAAGAGAGAGACATGTTGGAGAGAAAAGTCAGGGGAAAATTAGGGAAGATCTTGGTGCCAGGTGTGGGAGCTCATATCTGAAAGTCTCTCTCCTCTATTAGAACTGTGCCTGGGCCCGGACAACATAGTGAGATCCTGTCTCTGAACAAACAAAATTTTTTTTTTTTTTTTTTTTTTTTTTTTTTTTTTTTTTTTTTTTTTTTGAGACGGAGTCTCGCTCTGTCGCCCAGGCTGGAGTGCAGTGGCCGGATCTCAGCTCACTACAAGCTCCGCCTCCCGGGTTCACGCCATTCTCCGGCCTCAGCCTCCCGAGTAGCTGGGACTACAGACGCCCGCCACCTCGCCCGGCTAGTTTTTTGTATTTCTTAGTAGAGACGGGGTTTCACCGTGTTAGCCAGGATGGTCTCGATCTCCTGACCTCGTGATCCACCCGTCTCGGCCTCCCAAAGTGCTGGGATTACAGGCTTGAGCCACCGCGCCCGGCATGAACAAACAAAATTAGTTAGCTGAACATGGTAGGGTGCACCTGTAATCCCAGCTATTCCAGAGGCTGAGGTGGAAGATTGCTTGAGCTCAGGAGGTCAAAACCAGCCTGGGAAACACAGCAAGACCCCATCTCTAAAAAAAATAAAAATTAAAAAAGGGCTGGGCACAGTGGCTCACACCTGTAATCCTAGCATTTGGGGAGGCCAAGGCAGGAGGATCACTTGAGCTCAGGAGTTTGATACCAGTGTGGGCAACATAGTGTGACCTCACCTCTGCAAAAAGAAATGTTTAACAATTAGCCAGGTCATGGTAGTGCATGCCTGGAGTCCCGGCTAATTTTTGTAGTTTTTTTAGTAGAGACAGGGTTTCGCCATGTTGGCCAGGAAGATCACCTGACCATGAGAGGTCGAAGCTAGAGTAAGCCATGATTGTACCACTGCACTCGAGCTTGGATGACAGAACGAGACCCTGTCTCAGGAAAAAAAAAAAAAAATTGTGCCCAGGGTGGGGAGAAACACATACATCTCTGGGTATACTGTGTCAGGGAGCTGTGGCTAGAAAGGAAGAAGGAAGTCCGGACCCCTCAAACTGACCCTCAAGCCAATAAGGTGGAGTTAGTTAGGAGGAAAAAGTTAATTAATTAATTAATTTTTAAATTTTTTGAGACAGGGTCTTGCTCTGTTGCCCAGGCTGGAGTGCAGTGGTGCAATTACGGCTCACTGCAACCTTGACCTCCTGGACTCAAGGGATCCTCCTGCCTCAGCATTCTGAGTAGCTGGGACCACAGGCATGTGCCACCACATCCATTTAAGAGAAATTCTTAAAGACGAAAGTGAGGGAAAGGAACTGAGCCCCTGATGTTGCCTAGGGAAAAGCTGGGGCTCTTTACAGCATGCCGCCGCCTTTAATTCCACAGCACTGTGTGGGTTTCCATGCCTTTACTTCCTTGGAAAGTATGAGCTTCTTGAAGATAGCAATGGTGCCTTGTCTTTCTTTGTATCCCTTACTTCTCTCCTAGCACCTGGCCTAGAAGGCACTCAATAAAACAAATGATTAGCCCCATTTCACAGATGAGGAACCAACACTGAGAGAGGTAACTCAGCTGTGCAAGTCATATCACAAGTGCCAAAGTCAAGACTGGATGCAGGACTGCCTGGCTGCAAACCAATTCTTCCCAGGCTGACGTGGCAGGTAGGTGAGTGGGAAAGAGAAGGGGGAGGCATGAGGCAACTGGAGATTTTAGTACCTATTAATAGGCAGTGGATCTTGGCACTCAGACAGGTTGTCTTCATTAGCTGGGGAGGAGACTGAGTGGGCCTGGATGGTATGGAGGTATTTGCACAGGGAAACCCATTGTGCTGGCTTCTCCATTCAGATTAGACAATGCTGGTTCCTCTCGACCCGCCTTGGCTAAGCTCACCTAGGAGTAAATGCAGCAGGGACACCGTCACATCTATGTCAACACAGAGTCATGGAATTAAATAACAGAATAGGATCACAGATTTACAGAACAATAGCCCAGAACCTTGGACATGACAGATAGTTATTAAATGCTTGGCCAAGAGAAAAAGAAAGAACCTAGAACTAGTATCATGGTAAAATCTAATTATACAATCTGAGTTACCTTGAGAAAGCACCAGGCACAGCCCTCAGCCTTTGGGCAGCGAATGATGTCTTTGGACTAGACAGAAGAGATGGTTGTCTGCTCTGCTTTGAAGCTCTCTGGCCAGGGAAACTCCAAACCATTCATTTGTTCATCCATTTGCCCACACAATCAACATTTATTGAGCATCTGCTGTGTGGGGTGCTAGGTGATGGTGACAGTCCCAGGAAGCAGTTTCAGTCCTCCCTGCCCTCAAGGGGCTCTGTGTTTAGGAAGGACAAACATACACATTATGGCAATAAAATTTGATGAAAAGTTAAATTAGAGAGGGGCACACCCTGACGTAGAAGCCCAGGAGGGACTCCTAACTTCTCTGCCAATTTCATGTTTCAAAATCATTTGACCTGAGACTCGCTTTGGTATAAACTTAAGCTTTCTTACTGTACTTTTTTTTTTTTCTCCTGCTAATCTTTAATTAAGTGCCCACCAGGTGCCTGGCACTGACTCAAAAAACTTGCTGAATTAAACCAAATGCACCTCCTGTGGGTTTTTCCCCCTAATATCCTCAGGGGCATTAATCAACTCCCTCCAGGAAATCCCCAGTCCCCACCCCATCCCCACCTTTCCTTTTGCAGCGTAATTCAACTCCTGTGATGGGGGCAGGCAGGATAGCATGGTACTAAGATCAACAGACTATGACTTGGGTTCTTGTCCCTACTTTGCCGTTCGTTCTCTGTGTGACCCTGGGATAGGACTTTAGGGGGATTTCTTTAATAACCTCTAAACTCGCAGGCAATGCTGAGAGCCAAGGTAGCGGCTCTCAGGTCTTGTTCCAAGAACTGCCACCAGAGGGCAGCCTAGAGACTCCTCTCAGGTGTTTTCCTCCAGAGCTCTTTCCCTCACTAATGTCATCCCCTCCCTGGGGCCATCATCAAGGCACACAGGTGTCCCCTTAGCTGCCAAGGCAACCATTCTAAGGTGAGCCAGGCATGTGAGATGAGGCTAGACAGGGTCAGGAGTCCTCAGGAAAATTCAGGCGCAGGCTGCTTGTCCAAGTGGACCTCACGATCATCATTTACACATTCTCTCCGTGATTATTTCATGAGCCGGTGGTCTACAGGAGAGGATACCACAGCCAGTCAAAGGATCAGGGCCCTGCCCTCAGGGAGCTGCCTTCCAGTGGGGAAGGAGAGAGATACACAGATGCTTACAAGGTATCTGTAGTAGGATGTCACCTAGTGATGAATGGTGTG
Source organism: Theropithecus gelada (assembly GCF_003255815.1). NCBI lineage: Eukaryota > Metazoa > Chordata > Mammalia > Primates > Cercopithecidae > Theropithecus > Theropithecus gelada. The sequence goes on from NC_037671.1 coordinate 29,714, forward strand.
ATGCAGCTTAGGCATAGCAAGGAAATAGGGATGGTCCAAACGTGTGTGTATGGTTTTTTTTTTTGTTTTTTTTTTTTGTTTGTTTGTTTGTTTGTTTTTTTGAGACGGAGTTTCGCTCTTGTTGCCCAGGCTGGAGTGCAGTGGTGTGATCTCTGCTCACTGCAACCTTCACCTCCCGGGTTCAAGTGATTCTCCTGCCTCAGCCTCCCAGGTAGCTGGAATTACAGGCGTTCACCACCATGCCCGGCTAATTTTTGTATTTTTAGCACAGATGGGGTTTCGTCATGTTGGTCAGGCTGGGCTACGAGGGAAACTCCATCCCAAAATACTAATACTGCTACTACTAATAATTCCTGTCTCCTAGGGTCATTGAGAGAATGGAGATCAGTCCTGCACGGGCAGACGTCGGCACCGAGCTGAATGTTACAGACTGCCAAGGAGTCGGTGCTGGTCTCTGGTGAAGATGTTCTAGTCTCAGGGCCCAAGAGAACAGAGTGGGACACGAGATGCCTCTCCAATAGGAGTCTGTGTTTGCTGGTCACTTCTGTGTGCTGGGTGATGCCCAGGTGCCAGGGAGACACTGGGCAGTAGGAGAAGCTCCCTCCTGTGAGGAGCTCTCACCCAGAGGCACTCAGACAGCCCAGAACACAGGAGGGAAGATAGGCCGCCACAGTCCCATTCCCAGGCGCTCTAAGGGCCAGCTCACCCTAGAAGTCCCTGCTGGTACAAGTCTTTCCGGCCTCTCCTCTCCTGAGAGCACGTTCAGACTGCACCTCGGCCCTCTCTTTCACCCTCTTGAGGGAGTTGGGACTCTAATTCTGGGTGACCAGTAACAATAAAAACCACTAATAGCCCTAGTGGAAAGAATGACTATTTAATAGGTGCACATAATGAGCAGACAAGGAGCGCTCTTTTCCCTCGCACTCACTCTGCAGAACAGAGAGGGGAACAGTCTTGTTACTGTGAGAGCTAGACACAGCCTCTGTGGTCTCCCTCCTCACAAGACAAGAGGGGTGGCCTCAGGCTGTGACTGAAACAGCCCTGAAGGCTTCGGCCCAGGGACCGACTGCCCTGCAGCTGACTCCCTGCTGCTTTTGGGAAGTGGGGGTGAAGGGAAAAGACTTGGGGGAAGATAGCTTGGTGGGCAGAACCCCACTTGCCGAATTCTTCCTTTTTCAGGATTCATTGCCCGAAGGTGCACCTGGCTCTGGCCCCAGTCCTTACTCCCATGTGCCAGCTGCAGTGCCCTGGGCCCCTCGGAGGCTGGCAGGGCTGCTGGGAGGGTGAGGACAGGCATGGGAAGAGTGGAAAGTGGGGCCTGACCCAGCCAAGCTCCAGGAGGCCATTCCATAGAGGAGAGAGCCATGGACCAGGAGCCACGCAGGGAAGAAGGAAGGAAGGGTAGAGCCGAGCACCGCCCATACCTGGAATAATCTCAGGGAGAGGATGGTGTGGACAGACCCCAGGAAAGGGCTTCTCAGCTAGGGGCAACTCGTTATGCTGCAGTGGGGGCACCTAACAGGGTTTTTTTTAAAGTATACAGCACGGTCCTGTCCAGGGGAAACCCCAGTATGTCCTCATCACAGCCATGTGAACTCTGCTGTTTGTTCATAAAAATGTGTTACATCCCTGGGGGAAAAAAAGGAGCTAACCCAATAGAGAGAAGAGTGGCTCAGGGGAGACAGTCACCTGTGAGGAATGAGGGCAGGACACACAGGCCCAGGCCGAGATTGCACAGGGTGTCGCATGAGTGGCTGTGTCAGAGCCAAGTGCACGTGCCCACTGCCACCTCCGCCAAGGCCATCAGTGAATCCTTCCAGCACCTACCAGGGCTTTGTACATAGGAGCTGTGCTGGAGTGGGGGGCACAGGGCAGGAAGCTAGACAGGAGGGCACCATGTCCCTAAGTAAGGTAGAAAGGGGAATCACAGCCTGGACACATTCATCTATTCCTTAATTTCAAAATATAACAAGTGCCTGCCACAGCTATGTGCTGGGAACTCAGTGAACACGCCTGTGCTTTGCCCACTGGCATGGAGCCCACGGTCTGGGGGTGATGGTTTCTGTTGCATTTCAAAGCCATTGGGGCGCTGCATAGATGGCTGGCTGCAGAGTCTATTTGAAAGGAAGGCAAGAAGTCAGGGCCATGGACTGTGGATTCCACCCTTGATCGTCTACTACAGGAAAGAAGCCACAGAAGTGAGGGGGCATTCCCAAGAGGAACGCAGAAAAGTAGAGACTAAAACTGAGTCAAGAAGTGTAGCCAGTCCCATGGGAGCACCTGGACTAAGGAGGGTCTGTCCCCACAGAGATGTTCAGAACGCCCGGTTGGGGATGTGCCCTCTCCTTCCATGTTCTTGGTCACCAGAGGATCCAGGTGAAGAGTGTGGATGACTCAGTCCACCCCTCCCCGCACAGGAAAAACAACTCAGAGGACATCCCCTACTGGGAGTGGGCCAGGAGCGTCGGCTTCCGCCCAGGGAGAGGAGGGTGGTGTTGTGGCTGCAGAGGTGAGTCCACAGGGAAGCGTGGGTGTCATGGAGAAAGAGAGAGGAGGAGAGGAAATGGCCTCTCGCTGGAGCCAAGCAGAGAGGAACAAAGGAGGGGAGGAGCCCACAGGCCCTGGAGCCCCAGAGCAGCTCCGGGTGGCCCCCTTCCTTGTCTCCCCAGCACAAAATAAGCTGCTTTTCCAGGCTTTTTCTCTTCCTTGTTCTCACTCCGTTTTCCTTCTTGCAAGCCTAAGCCCTGGTCTACCAAGGACCCCTATGGGAAACACTTGTTCTAGAACTTCTGTCCTGACTCTCAGGCCCCAGAGGAGGAAAGCTGTGAAGGAGGGACCTCTTGAGCCGGTAACCCTCACTTAGGAATTCTTAACTTTTTTTTTTTTTTTTTTTCTGAGACAGAGTCTCACTCTGTCACCCAGGCTGGAGCGTGGTGGCATGAAATCAGCTCACTGCAGCCTCTGCTTCCCCGGTTCAAGCGATTCTCGTGCCTCAGCCTCCCAGAGCGCTGGGATTACAGGCGCGAGTCACCATAGCTGGCCAGCTTTGAGAGTGGAAATCTCTCTAGAAAGATTCATTTACATAAGGAATTTTGCACACATCCTTACAGGGTTTAGGGAACCTCTGAAGCCTGTCCATGAACCTCTGCCACCCGTTTATAGCATGGTGTCAGTTGCAGAGTAACAGGATCTATGTGGGCCTGAAAGTCCAACAGGCCTGGGTTTGAATCTTTTTCAAACATTTTTGCTTGTTAGCAGCTGGTTTGGACAAATAATTTGAACTTAGTTTTCTCATCTGTGAAACAGGGGGAAAAAGCACTTACCCTGTAGGGCTGTTGTGAAGATTGAACAAGACAACACATGTTAAATACCCAGGCACCGTGTCCGCCTGCAGCAGGCAGTCAGTACACAGTGGATCTTGTGCCCCAAGCCTCCTCTTTATGGAGTCCCTCATGTTGCCCCAGCTGGCCTCGGATTCCTCCCACCTCCACCTCCTGGGTAGCTGGGACTACACCACGCCATGCTTCAGCCCCCTTTGTGATCATTCAAAGCCCTTTGGTTCCCTGCACCCTCTAACACTTACTACAATTCCTGTAGAATCCAAATTCTTTTAACCCGGTGTTGTAGGTCATCTACAATCCCGATCCAAGCAGCCTGTCCCTTCTCCCACACCACTGTTCCTCCACATGCATATCCCACACCAACCCACGCCATCCGCTGGTTCTAAACACACCTGAAGCACCGCAAGGCCCTGTGTCTGGCTGCCTGCTCCGTGCTTCTCTCATCATTCCTCAAGGCCTAGGGAAAGTCCTGCCACCTCCCTGAAGCCAAGTGCCTATCCGCTTCTCTACTCTAGGCTGTGTGTCCCCAGTAGGATGGCAGCTCCTCAGGGCAAGGAACAATTCCTCTTCCTTCTCAGTGCAACTTCCAAAGCACAGCAGAGGAGCATGCACTGGGGGCCAAGCCTGGCACAGAAAACACAGTAGCACAGGGCTGCTGGAGGGATGGAGGGGAGAGTGACCTGCCTGCTTCACAATACATGACTGGGAGCCCCACCTTTTGCCTATGGAAGGCACGTGCTTTGAGTTTGATTTTCTCAGGTGCGGGGTGTCTACGCCACCCACACTTTCTCACCTGGTCCAATGCACGGGCACGGGCAGGGGCAGACTCTGTCGCTGTAGAACACAGCAGAACTGCCTGCACTACTGTGGACATCACCAAACTGGCAGCTTCACTGAAGGTGACCCTGGCCTGTGCGGGCACTCAGCTGATGCCCTTCTCTACCCTCCTAAGCCCCATTAGCTTTAGGTCTTCACCACCTGCGCTGAGAGGAAGATTAATGGTGAGCAGCAGAGTAAAATCCAGCACTGAAGACAGGGTTTCAGTAAAAAATCAAAAGCGCAGCAGATTGGAGTTTGAGGGCCCAGAGGTGGGCAGGACAGTAGAGGAACTGGGCAGCCCAGGGTGGCAGGATGGAGTGGACAGGAGAGAGTAGCTAGGAGGAGGGATGTGGCTGCACCACCAACCCACGTGGGCGGCTGGAACCTGGCAGGAGGCCGGGAGAGACTGTGCCTCCTCCAGCCTGGCTGTCTTGGCCAAGTTCTGACAGCAGCTGGGAGGAATGTGAGAAAGAAAACAAGAAAAACTTTGCTACCTCTGGCTGGTCAGGGGAAGTTTGTGTTGGAAAAGAAGAAGCCACAGGTTCTGCTGTTCCGCTGCCTTCTCCCCTCCCAACCTGGGGAATGGCCCAGCACCTTCTAGTCCACTCCTCCCTGACCTCTGCCACTCCCCTTGCTGCCCCAGAGCCCCCTGCCTGCTTGCCCAGGTCCTCCAGGGAGCCAAGCCTGAGAGTCTGGGGAGGCCCACAGGAGGAAATGATGTTTGGAAAGAGCAGCATCACCTAATTTATTTATTTTTTATTTTTTGAGACGGAGTTTCCCTTTTGTCACCCAGGCTGGAGTGCAATGGTGCGATCTTGGCTCACTGCAACCTCCGCCTCCCGGGTTCAAGTGATTTTCCTGCCTCAGCCTCCTGAGTAGCCGGGATTACAGGTGCCTACCACCAAGCCTGGCTAATTTTTTTTTGTATTTTTGGTAGAGACAGGGTTTCGTCATGTTGGCCAGGCTGATCTCCAACTCCTGGCCTCAAGTGATCCGCCCGTCTCGGCCTCCTATAGTGCTGGGATTACAAGCGCCACCGCGCCCGCCGAGCAGCATCACTTTAAATGGTATCTCTGTCTCACATTTGTGCCTGCAGCTCTACACAAGGCAGGAAGGGAGCAGAAGAGGCTCTGCTAGCATTGGCTGGGCTGGAGACTCAGGAAAGGGAGCCTGGGGCTGTAGGGGTGAACCTGGCCTATTTGTTTCCCCCAGTGGAAGGATGAAGACAGGAGCACCTGCAGGGCTCCATTTGCTGGGCTTCCTACAGGGGGACTGCACCCCTTGTCCCATTTAACCTTTCTGATAATTTCCCATTTGCCGTTCACAAAAACCTTGCAAGCTAAGTGTTGTTTAAAATATCCCCATTTTACAGATGAGGAAATGGAAGTTCAGAAAGGTTTGAAGAGTCACCCAAAGCCAAGAGGTTAGCTGGGACCTGAACCCACGTCATCTTCATTCTGAAGCCAGTGTTTTTTGTTTTTCCCAAGGCATTAACCCCCTTCAGGGGACCCTGTCCTATCCCTTCCTCTCTCCTCGGCTCCCTCAGCCCCTCTTTCCTCCCACTCCCATTCTGAGTGTCACCAGCAAGTCAAGAGCAAGACTAGATGGTAGCCACTAGCTGCACGTGGCCAACCACATCATTACAATTAATTAAAATTAAAGCTCCAAATCTTTGGTGGTTAGACTAGCCCCATGTGGCTAGTGGCTACTGTGTCAGACAGCACAGACAGGAAACATTTCCATCCTGCCGGTCTGGACTTAAAGGCCGGTCAGGAGGTAGAGGGAATGGGAGAGACCAGCCCAAGGGCTCCAGGGATGGACCTGCCTTTGTGAGGAGATGAGGTTTTGGAAGTGAGTTTGGGTGAGGGGAGCAGGGGTGTCCGAGGCCTGGCGGGGGAGAGGGCAGCTTGCTGAACTCCTAGGCACCTCCCTCCGATACTGATACTCTGGCAATACTAGTGAGCAATTAATTGGCTGGGGCAGGGCCGGGGCCAGAGCAGGAGGGAGGCCAGTGCAATGGAGGAGAAGCCACCACCCTCTCAGCAGATGGCAGGGCTCTGGTTCTCCTGGCCTCCTTTCATCCTTTGAGGACCCGGGAGCCTGCCTGGCCCTCCTTGACCTGCCCAGAGTTGGCTGCTGCTTCCTGCTCGCTCATCCAGCCCAGGGCCAGCAGATGGGCTATGGGGCCACCACCTTCCCAATTAGCCTTCTTAGCTTCTTGCTCACCCTTGAGGTCTGAGTTTCCAGCCATGGGGAGGGGCTGTGAGTGGCCTGTGAGTAACCAAGGCCCAGCTATGACAGAGGTCATCAGCCCAGGCCCCTCCCCTGGCTGAGCCCTGGCTCCCAGCACCCCCCCTACCCCCATCACCATGCCGTCCCCAGAGGCCCCCAGAAGGAACAGGTCAGGGATTTGTTTTGGGAATGTGGTGCCCCATTTCTGGGAAGGAGAAGGTTCCCCAGGTGATGGAACATGTAATAGGTGTATGGCTGGCCTAGCACTTGGGGAGTGGTGGGAGGGAGAGCCTGGGGGATGTGGGCAGAACTCATATCTGAAGGAGGAAAGTGGAGGTGGAGTGATGGGGTCCCAAGGAAGGAGTAGATTGGGGGCTGTGAATGGGACCTCACTGGGGTTGGGCAGATGGGGCTGGAACAGGCACCCAAGTGTGGAAAAAAAAGCTGAAACGCCCATGTCTGCGAGTGGAGGGCAGATGGGGAGACAGGCCAAGCCAGGGTAGGCAGGAGAGTTAAGGAGCCAGGCAGCTGGGTCCCGTGGCAAGAGTGGCCGCCCCAGAGTGGGTGGCCGTGGGGCAGAGCGCCTGGTTCCGGGTTAGGCAATGAGGAGCCGGGGCCAGGCCTGTCAGGTGGCAGGATCGTTAGGGCCCCGTGGCCATGGGTACCCCACACTGCAGCCACTGCTGCTGCTGAGTAGGCAGATGCACCGGGCTGATTACCACGCTCCTCCCGGCCACACCAACTTCCCCCAGGGCACCCACCCCCTCCACCTCTCCTCCCCTCCCCACAGTGACTCCTGCCCAGGGAATGTCCAGCTCTGGCATAAAGGACCCGGGTGTCCTCGAGCTGCCGTCAGTCAGGAGGCTGTGCAGTCCGAGATGGGCTTGTCTCGGGCACCCTGGATGGGGCGTGTGGGCGGGCGCGGGATGATGGCACTGCTGCTGGCTGGTCTGCTTCTGCCAGGTAGGAGGCTGGGGGCCCTGGGAACAGGAGGAAGGTGGGAGGGAGAGTCCAGGAGAGGACCCAGTGAAGGGGACGGGCAGGGGCTCTGGAATCTGCCTTTTGAGTCTGGGGATTGCTCCTCACTGCCTTGTCACCTCAGGTAAGTTTCTTAAACTTCCTGAGCCTCAGTTTCTGAAATTCTGAAGTGGGGTTAATGACACCTATCTCTAGTCTATGTGTCTCAAATTAAATAATGTATGTGACACATGCTTTGGAAATTCTAGAGGTTTATATAAATGGTGGTGGTGGTGATTTTTATTATGGGAGAACTACACGATAATGATTGGACATTTAATAGTGATATCAATTTTAGAGCCTTTTAATATGCTAGACTCTGTTTTAAGCACATTTGGATTATATATTAGAACCTTTTTTTTTTTTGGTGAGCTGGAGTCCCACTGTGTCTCCCAGGCTGGAGTGCAGTAGCGTAATCTCGGCTCACTGCAACTTCCACCTCCCATGTTCAAGCAACTCTCATGCCTCAGCCTCCCGAGTAGCCGGGACTACAGGCGCCCATCACCACACCTGGATAATTTTTTTTTGTATTTTTAGTAGAAACAGGGTTTCACCATGTTGGTCAAGCTGGTCTGGAACTCCTGACTCAAGTGATCCACTCGCCTCGGTCTCCTGAGGTGCTGGGATTACAGGCATGAGCCACCACACCCAGCCTACATTAGCACTTTTGATCATTACAAGAATGGTAAGAAAGGAGATTTGCTATTTCCACTCTACAGATGAGGACACTGAGGCATGAAGAGGTTAGGAAACTAGCTCAGGATCATGCATTAGAAAGCAGCAAAGCCAAGATTTCAACCCCAGGCCAGGTGACCCCTGGACCTGTGTTGTTGACCACCGGGTACTTACAGCGCTTGAGGAATTTCTGCGACCTTCCCATGGTCTGGTAGGTGGTTGGTATCTGAGGGAATAGAGAAAGAGAAAGGCAATGCTTGGTGGATTTATGCAGAGTACTGAAGGGAATTGGCACAGAAAGGGTTTGGTGTGGAGGTGCATGCAGAGAATTTCTTTCTGAGGAGAGAACAGGGACATCACAGAGGATGGAAGTCTGGCTGTTAGTGGAGGGGTCAGGATGAGTGGCAGTAATAAATCATAATGTATAATGCTTTACACTTTCTAAAACATCTTCTGGCCGGACACGATGGCTTGCGCCTGTAATCCCAACACTTCAGGAGGCCAAGGCAGGTGAATCACCTGAGGTCAGGAGTTCGAGACCAGCCTGGCCTATATGGTGAAACTCCATCTCTACAAAAAATACAAAAAATTAGCTGGATGTGGTGGCGGGTGCCTGTGGTCCCAGCTACTTGGGAGGCTGAGGCAGGAGAATTGCTTGCACCCAGGAGGCAGAGGTTACAGTGAGCTGAGACCATGTTATTGCACTCCAGCCCGGGCAACAAGAGCCAAACTCCATCTAAAAAAAAAAAAAAGAAAAAAAATCTTCCAGATGGATGCTCTCATTTAGTCTTCTTCATAGTAATGCTGTGAGAAGGCAAGACAAATTTGGCCCCTCTGAATGTATAAACTAAAGCTCAGAGAGGTTCAGTAACTTGCTATGTGGCTCTGTTTGTGTCACGTGGGACCTGGAGGGACCAGGGAATGCAGAAGAAATGTAGGTGAAAGAGTCATGGAGGAACCACGGGGTAAGTTGGGCCTGGGGTTTTGAGCAAAGGAAAGGAAAGATGTGTTCCCACATCCCAAAGGGAAGTTAAGGCAGCAGAAGTCAGATGAAGGGCTGGATGGAGGCAGGTGTGCTCAGAGAGGGAAGCTAATCATGGCCAGGAGTCTTTGAGGCTCTCGGGGTTTCGTCCTGGGCTGGGCCGTCGAGAGCAGGGCTGGCTCAGGGTGCGGTGTCCTGCCACACTGGTACCAGCAGGTTCTGAAGCAACAGATAGTGACCCCACATCCTGGCCCCCACCCAGCCTTACTGGCATGGCCAGTGCTGGGATGGGAAATAGGGTTTCCTTTCCTGACCACAGCCTGGGCTCTCACGAAGAAGCTGGTGACCAAATCTTAGTCCTCGAGTGCCCTTTCCTTTATTTCAGCCCCTCTGCCCCCAGCTTTATCTTTTTCCGGTGTCTCCTTCTGTTTTTCTCCGCTTCTCAGCCCTCCATTGTTTTGCCTTTTGCCTTCTCCTTCCCTTTGGTCCCACTGTCTGGCCCAGGATTTTTCTCCTTAAGAATTTATGCCTGGACTTCTCAGAGCCTCAGTTTCCCCAGTTCTCTGTCTCTTTAGGGTCCTTTCTTTTAGACCTACTTGTTCCTGCCATTTTTCCATTCCCTTTTCTTTTAAAAAATTTTTTAAATTAAAAAACAAAATACAGATGGGGTCTCACTATGTTGCCCAGGCTGCTCTTAAACTCTGGGGCTCATGCAATCCTCCCATCTTGGCCTCCCAAAGTGCTGGGATTACCAACGTGAGCCACTGTGCCCAGCCCCCTCTTATCTTCAATGTATTCCTTTGAGGCCCCTCACTTTGGCACCTAATTTTCTATTTTTCTGGTTGGTGTTTGCCCACCCTTCCCAAACAATGAAACTGCTTTTATTCTGCCACCTCGATATCCTTTAGAGACAACCACCAGTTCTTCCTCCTTTCTCCATCCCTAAACTCTCCCTGGGCTCCGCTTGGGAGAAACCTGAGAGGCCGATGACTGAGATAGAGGCCGATGACTGAGATAGGGCTGAAAGGTGAGGGAGGAAGCCAAGCCTCCCTGGCCCTTACTAACCACTGCTTTCCTCCACAGGGACCTTGGCTAAGAGCATTGGCACCTTCTCAGACCCCTGTAAGGACCCCACTCGTATCACCTCTCCTAATGACCCCTGCCTCACTGGGAAGGGTGGCTCCAGTGGCTTCAGTAGCTACAGTGGCTCCAGCGGTTCTGGCAGCTCCATTTCCAGTGCCAGTGGCTCTGGCGGTGGCTCCAGTGGATCCAGCGTTGCCCAGGGTGGTTCTGCAGGATCTTTTAAGCCAGGAACAGCGTATTCCCAGGTCAGCTACTCCTCCGGATCTGGCTCTAGTCTACAAGGTGCATCCAGTTCCTCCCAGCTGGGCGGCAGCGGCTCCAAGCCGGGCAGCAGCGGCTCTCACTCAGGAAGCAGCGGCTCTAACGCAGGAAGCAGCAGCTCTCATTCCAGCAGCAGCAGCACCTTTCAGTTCAGCAGCAGCAGCTCCCAAGTAGGGAGTGGCTCTGCTCTGCCAACCAGTGACAACGCTTACCGCGGAATACTAAACCCTTCCCAGCTTGGACAAAGCTCTTCCTTTTCCCAGACCAGTGGCCAAAGGGTCAGCTCCAACCAGCGTCCCTGTAGTTCGGACATCCCCGACTCTCCCTGCAGTGGAGGGCCCATCATCTCACACTCCGGCCCCTACATCCCCAGCTCCCACTCTGTGTCAGGGGGTCAGAGGCCTGTGGTGGTGGTGGTGGAGCAGCACGGTTCTGGTGGCCCTGGAGTGGTTCAAGGTCTCCCCTGTAGCAACGGTGGCCTTCCAGGCAAGCCCTGTCCCCCAATCACCTCTGTAGACAAATCCTATGGTGGCTACGAGGTGGTGGGTGGCTCCTCTGACAGTTACCTGGTTCCAGGCATGACCTACAGTAAAGGGAAAATCTACCCTGTGGGCTACTTCACCAAAGATAACCCTGTGAAAGGCTCTCCAGGGGTCCCTTCCTTTGCAGCTGGGCCCCCCATCTCTGAGGGCAAATACTTCTCCAGCAACCCCATCATCCCCAGCCAGTCGGGAGCTTCCTCAGTCATTGCGTTCCAGCCAGTGGGGACTGGTGGGGTCCAGCTCTGTGGAGGCGGCTCCACAGGCTCCAAGGGACCCTGCTCTCCCTTCAGTTCTCGAGTCCACAGCAGTTCTAGCATTTCCAGCAGCTCCGGTTCACCCTACCATCCCTGCGGCAGCACTTCCCAGAGCCCCTGCTCCCCGCCAGGCACCGGCTCCTTCAGCAGCAGCTCCAGTTCCCAATCCAGTGGCAAAATCATCCTTCAGCCTTGTGGCAGCAAGTCCAGCTCTTCTGGTCACCCTTGCATGTCTGTCTCCTCCTTGACACTGACTGGGGACCCCGATGGCTCTCCCCATCCCGATCCCTCCGCTGGTGCCAAGCCCTGTGGCTCCGGCAGTGCTGGAAAGATCCCCTGCCGCTCCATCCGGGATATCCTAGCGCAAGTGAAGCCTCTGGGGCCCCAGCTAGCTGACCCTGAGGTTTTCCTACCCCAGGGAGAGTTACTCGACAGTCCATAAGTCAACTTTTGTGTGTGTGCATGCCTTGGGCACAAACAAGCACATACACTATATCCCATATGGGAGAAGTCCAGTGCCCAGGCACAGGGTCAGCTCAGTTTCCCTCCTCCTTCCCAAAAGAGTGGCTCTGCTTTCTCCACTACCCCAAGGTTGCAGACTCTCTCTTATCACCCCTTACTCCTTCCTGTTCCCAAACTGGTCGATTCAAAGCTCCTCTCTTGATTCTCTCCTACTGCTTAAATTCCCATTCCACCGCAGTGCTCCTCAGCCAGATCACCACCCCTTACAATTCCCTCTGCTGTGTCTTTGAAATGGTCCATTGAGTAACACACCCATCAGCTTCTCAACTGGGAAACCCCTGAAATGCTCCCAGAGCACCTCTGACGCCTGGAAAAGTTATACCTTCCTCTTCCCCTTTACCAAATAAAGCAAAGTCAAACCATCATCTGGAAACAGTGGCCACTTTTCAGTGACCTCTGGTCAACCCACCCAATATGCCACTGGGCTCTGGCTCCCAATTCCAGCCCACCCTCCATTACAGAGCTCACCACGCCCTCCTAGATCACCGTCCCCAACACACCCATTGCCTCTCAAGGCCCTTATCTCAGCCCCTTCCTGCGGCCACTTCCCTCAGTGCTCAGATGCTTCCCTGGGTGAGGGAGACACTGGGGCACCCTCAGAGGTTGGAGCAGGCTCCCTGTTGTCTCTGGATCCTGGACAGATGCTCAGTAAACTGTGGGGACTAGGTGCAGACTTTTTGCCTTCTTGGAGTCCTGGGTCTCCTCTGAGAGCCTGGCTGGTGCTCTTCCTACGCCTCTAGAGGTCTCTGTGTCTCTCATTTTCCTTCAAAAGCTGGCCTGTATTTCTCTTCTACCTTCCAGCTCCTCCCACAGAGGAGGAAGACAATAAATATTTGTTGAACTGAAAGCAGAGATTGCCTGGCCTCCCAGATCCTTCCTCCTTTTCCGTCCTCTCTCATTGCTCCAGGAAATCCATTCTCTTCCCATTCCTCATTCACCATGGGGTCCTCCTTCTCCTTATTTAGGGCCCTCAGTGTTTCCTCTCCCTCCCCTCCCCACCCAAACTCCTTTTCTTCCACCATTAGCATGCCTCACCTTCTAGACGCCATCCTCTCTGGGAGTCATGAGTCTCGATTTCCTGGGTTTCTGGGACACCTGGAAGCTTGGGAAGGCTGGGACACAACAACTCCGACCAGATTCCTGTCAGCTGAGTAGGAGCCCAGGTGGGCGTTGTTCCTGGAGCTGGGGGTGGAGAGAGTAAAGGACTGAGAGGATGGGAGCGGGGCAGGGAGTGTAGCCAAGCAGGGTGACTCACTGGCCTAGATCAAGAGGCCTGGCCCGCGGCAGAATAGAGCTGCCAGTGGTCTCTCCGTCTTCACACTCGCTGCTCTGCTGGGGTCCAGAGTGACAGTGTGAGCGACACGGCTCTCAGTTGAGGGCTGAGAGGGCAGCGTGCCCCAGTGGGGAAGAGGAGTCACCTCCACTGGAGAAGAGAGAGAAAGTGGAGTGGTGGTGGGGTCCAGGTGACTTAAGTCCTGAGACAGGAAGGGAGCGGCTGAGGCAGACGGAGTTCCCGCATCCCAAGGAGGGCAGAGGGGGTCGTGCTTGTCCCTGTAGGAGCCCCACCCCCACCCCAGGCCACGTCTTGGAGCCTCTGCTGGCTGCAAAGGAATTCACCCCTACCCTAGCACTTAACCCGTTCCCTCCTATCAGGATGGTGCTGTCTGGTCCTGAATTTAGAACTGTTGAAAGTCCAAGTCTGGAATCAGCAGAAATGTATTACATTGACCAGAAAGGGGCGGAATCACCCTTGGTCCAGCATCTGGCCCCTGATCTGCAGCCAGTGGCAGGAATGGAGGTCCCAGATGCTTCATGGATGGGAATTGCAGGGAGGGAGGCCCTCGGATGTGGTGATTCCTTGAGTCTTCTGCTGTGCTCCAAATTAAAAGCTTGTGTAAAACTCATGCATGTCATCCAAAAAGGCCTCTGGGCTCCTCCCACTGCCAGTTCTGGAGAGGAGCTCTTCGCTCCTCCAGTGGTTAAGCCAGCAGGGGCTGGGGAGGAGGACACAGCAGTAGAATCAGCCAACAGCTCATGTTTAGACCTCGGACAGCCAGGGAAGCCTACTCCTGAGGCCTCTGGGAAGCCATGGAGAGAACAAAGGCATTGTATTTTTATAATAAAAATAAAACATATTTAAAAGTCAACAAACAGTTAATGAGTCTCTACATTCCCCACCCAGCTTCAACAAGGATCAAGTCCTGGCCATTCGACAGCAGCATTTAAAGGCCCTGCTCTACTGTTACTGGGAAATAGCCACTTTCTCCCAGTGTTTCTTACACTATGTGGCACATCTGACCACCTGTGGCAGGCAGAATGATGTCTCCAACCCCAACACCATCAAAGATGTCCACATCCTAATACCTGGAATGTGGGAATTAGGTTACATGGCAAAGGGAAATTAAGATTCCAGATGGATTAAGGTTGCTAGTCCGCTGACCTTAAAGAGATTATCATGGATTATCCAGGTGGGTCTAGTGTAGTCACCAGGTCCCTTACTGTGGACATGGGAGGCAGAAGAGGAGGTCTCAGTGATACAGTGTAAGAACTGGCTGATTTTGGCTTTAGAGATGGAGGAAGGGGACCATGAGCCAAAGAACACAAGTAACCTCTAGAAGGTGAAAAAGGGGGGAAAGGGATTCTCCCCTAAAGCCCCCAGAAAGAATCACAGCCCTGCTGAGACCTTTATTTTAATCCACTGAGACCTGTTTTGGACTTCTGATCTCCAAAACTGTAAAGTCATACATCCATGTTGTTGTAAGCCATTCGGTTCATGGTAATTTGTCGCTGCAGCAGCAGGAATTAGCCAGCTTCTCATAAGGATGGTATCCAGGCCCATTTCCCTAGCTAGATCCAGGGTCCCATCTAGGAGCAGTTCCTCTGATGGGGCCACTTCCGCACCCCAGAACCTCCTGCAGGTTGGGGCCAAGTTGAAGGAGATATGAGGATGCATGAGAAAGGGGTGCTGGGAGGGAACAATCCAGATCCCAAAGAGAAACCAGTGTTTCTGTTGCTGAGAGGCAATTAACAGAGTGGGACCCCAGGGTGGAGGTCCTTGTGTGTAGGGAAGCAGGGCTGGGGAGGTTGGCAACCATGTATGAGCTGTGAGCCAGGACACCTAGGCCAAGGAGGGGCAGGGAGGTCAAGGAAAGGAGCCAGGGCGGGGGACACCCAGCTTCCTCTGGGACACTCATTCAAGTGGCACCTGTTGCCACAGACCGCATTAGGAATGAGGGTGGAATGTGGAGGTTTATTGTCTCCACAACCACTAGCCCAGCCTGTTTCTGCTGTCCCCCACCCCACCACCAGGATAAAGGGCTGGCTGTCTTGGGGCTGAGGGAGGTTCGGGTGCTGAGCAGGATGCAGGGCCGCGTGGCAGGGAGCTGCGCTCCCCTGGGCCTGCTTCTGGTCTGTCTTCATCTCCCAGGTACGGAGGCCGTGATGCCCTTGGGCAGGAGAGACTGGAGGTCCCCCAGGAAACAGGAATTAAGGAAAGGGGTAAAGGCAGGAGGGTACACATTTAGGTCCCTGAGGGAAAAGGAAGAATAGGCACAGGGGAAGCAAAGGGAACCGGAATCGGGGAAGGGAAACCATTGGCTGCTTTATCTTCCCTTTCCCTCAGGCCTCTTTGCCCGGAGCATTGGTGCTGTGGAGGAGAAAGTTTCCCAAAACCTGGGGACCAACTTGCCTCAGCTTGGACAACCTTCCCTGACTGGCCCCCCTAACTCTGAACATCCTCAGCCTGCTCTGGACCCGAGGTCTAACGATTTGGCAAGGGCTCCTCTGAAGCTCAGCGTGCCCCCATCAGACGGCTTCCCACCTGCAGGAGGCTCTGCAGTGCAGAGGTGGCCTCCGTCCGGGAGGCTGCCTGCCATGTACTCCTGGCCCCCTGAGGATCCTTGGCTGATGATGGCTGCTGCGGCTGCGGACCGCCTGGGGGAAGCGCTACCTGAAGAACTCTCTTACCTCTCCAGTGCTGCGGCCCTCGCTCCAGACAGTGGCCCTTTGCCTGGGGAGTCTTCTCCTGATGCCACAGACCTCTCACCCGAGGCTTCACACCTCCACCAGGACTCGGAGTCCAGACGACTGCCCCGTTCTAATCCACTGGGGCCCGGGGGAAAAATCCTTTCCCAGCGCCCTCCGTGGTCTCTCATCCACAGGGTTCTGCCCGATCACCCCTGGGGGACCCTGAATCCCAGTGTGTCCTGGGGAGGTGGAGGCCCTGGGACTGGTTGGGGAACGAGGCCCATGCCACACCCTGGGGGAATCTGGGGTATCAATAATCAACCCCCAAGTACCAGCTGGGGAAATATTAATCGGTATCCAGGAGGCAGCTGGGGGAATATTAATCGGTATCCAGGAGGCAGCTGGGGGAATATTAATCGGTATCCAGGAGGCAGCTGGGGGAATATTCATCTATACCCAGGTATCAATAACCCATTTCCTCCCGGAGTTCTCCGCCCTCCTGGCTCTTCTTGGAACACCCCAGCTGGCTTCCCTAATCCTCCAAGCCCTGGGTTGCAGTGGGGCTAGAGCACATAGAGGGAAACCCAACATTGGGAGTTAGAGTCCTGCTCCCGCCCCTTGCTGTGTGGGCTCAATCCAGGCCCTGTCAGCATGTTTCCAGCCCTATCCCCACTTTTCAATGCCTCCCTTGCTCATCTCCAATAAAATAAAAGCACTTATGGAATTTGCTTCTTCTTGGTGTCTTTGTTTCTGGGCATAAGCTGAAGTGAGTCTGTTCACTCCTGTTTTCTAGCCATCTCCACGGCCCTCTAGGGGCCCCTGCAGACGTTCTCTTGCTATACCCATCCTTTGCAAAGGATCAACACCCAAGTGCTTGAGGGCGGAGCCTCACCCTGGCCAGGTGGGAGAGTCTCACCCCAGCCAGGTGGGAGAGCTGTTCCAGAATTGTGCTGGAATCTGAAAGGGGGAGGAGGGACAGCAGGACTAATTGAGACGGCACCTGCAGCAGGGGGATGGCGGCTCCAGGGCCAGGTGGACAGCATTCCTCACAATTCACAGAAACAGGAAGCCAAACGTCACAAAGTCTATGCTTCACTTGTCTTTTCTTCCCCGGAAAGTCAAGCTTCTTAGAAGTGGAGGATACATTGATCTCCTCCCTTACATGCATCACTTGGCACATTGTGTCCCAGAGAACCACAGACTTTGAACATTTGCTGAGTAAATAGCAGACCTCAATAAAGGAAAAGAGAAAAGGGAGAAAGGAAAGGGAGAAAAAACCTTGGAGCCAACAGTCCCATCTGGGGTGGCATTTGATGCTTTCATGCCCAAGCGATGACGCAGCCTCAGCCTTTGGTCACTGTATTGTCTCTCCTGCCCTCCCTTTGGTTTTCCCAGGAGCTCAGCATCCTCACATAGGAGTTGGAGTGAGGGCAGCCAAGGGTCAGGCTACAAAAGCACAGAAGAATTAGCAGGTGCGATTGGAGGTGATTTGGTTCTGGATTCGCTCTCCCCTGTGCCGCGCCTGCAGTGGTCCAGGTGTATGTACTCTCCATTCAGCCAGGTCCCTGGGAATTGAGCAGCTTGTGGGAGGGGAGAAAGGAGTAGGAAAAACACCAGAACTCAAGGGATAGGGAGCTGCCTGCCTGCCTGAGTGGGAGAGGGGCGTTTCCAGAGAAGATGCCCAGTCCCAGCGTCTGCCATAAGGCTCCATCCTACACTGAGAAGTCCTCCCTGGAACACCTTCCGCAGAGCCCACCTTCCGCATCACCAAGCACATGCCCTTCTTCATCACCTCAACCTCTTCACCTGATTCTTTTCCCATCTCGGACTCTCTTGGTTTCTCCCTGCCCTAGGGTGAGGGGTTCTGTGCCTGTTTTCAGTACGTACCTCTTCCACCAGCCCAAGGTCATTCTCTCAAGCCTGGAGTCTCACTTCTCTCTGTCCCTCCTCCTGGTTGCCTCTTCTCCATGGTCATTCCTATTCACACATTTAAATTTGGGGTCAACAGTCCCCTGGTCTGTTCCCCAGACTCACTAGAGCATAAGCACCACAAGGACAGGGGTTTTGTCTCTTTAACTCACTGCTGCACCCCCCAGCACCAAGAACAGGGTCTGGACCAGGGCAGGCACTCAGCAGGCACTGAGGAATGCTTGATCCTCTCTCTCTGTCCCTGCCCCTCTCTTACCCTCTCTCCACTTCCACTCAATTCCTGAGCCACACGGCTACACCCGGAGTCTAATCTGCACTTGTGTTGTGGCCCTCCCAGAGCCTCACTGACATTTTTCACCAACCTCATGAAGTCCTTCTCAACATTAAAATGCTCTGTGCGTTTTATCGTTTGACCTTCATTACTCTCCGTGAGGAAGGTATTATAAGATTTTTGCGGCCGGGCACGGTGGCTCACGCCTGTAATCCCAGCACTTTGGGAGGTCGAGGCAGGTAGATCACCTGAGGAGTTTGAGACCAGCCTAGTCCAACACAGGGAACATGGTAAAACCTCATCTCTACTAAAAATACAAAAATTAGCCAGACGTGGTGCCACGTGCCTGTAGTCCCAGCTATTTGGGAGGCTGAGGCAGGAGAATCGCTTGATCCCAGGAGTTGGAGGTTGTAGTGAGCCGAGATCGTGCCACTGCACTCCAGCCTGGGTGACAGAGTGAGGCTGTCTCAAAAAAAAAAAAAAAAAAAAAAGATTTTTGCAGATGGAGGAACTGAGATTTAGAGGGATTAAGCAACTCACACAGGATTACAAGTGACAGAGGCGGTGATTCAAACCTCATTTTTTCTCATTATCTGTCCAGGGAGTATTCAAGTACAACATGCAATTAACGGAAATAACAACAAACTTTTATTATATTTACGTATAGGCCAGGTCCCGGACAAGGCGCTTCCACACACACCCTTCCAGCAAATCCTCACAACCACCCCATTGGGTGGGCACTGCTAGGCCCACTGCACAGGGAAGACATTGAGGCGCAGAGAGGATGGGGAGCCGAGGCTCACACACAGGCAGCACTGAACCAGGGCAGTGAAGTCCATCTGACGCTTGGTGCTGGTGGCTCAGGGAAGATGGGCTGCAACAGTGGAGAGTCCCGGAGGGATGTGGCCAGTCCCCTCAGGGTGGTCTTTGGCTTAAGGTTAGTTGTTGCTTAAAAAGTGGTGGAACTGGGCATGGTGGCTCACGTCTGTAATTTCAGCACTTTGGGAGGCTGAGGCAGGAGGATTCCTTGAGCCCAGGAGTTCTAGAGCAGCCTGGGCAACATAGGGAGACCTCATTTCTACAAATAGTAATTTAAAAATTAGCTTGTGTACTTAAAAAAAACAAATTAAGAGTAGGCCAGGTATGGTGGCTCACACCTGTAATCCCAGTACTTTGGGAGGCCAAGACAGGCGGAGACCAGCCTGGTCAATGCGGTGAAACCCCATCTCTACTAAAAATACAAAAATTAGCCAGGCACGGTGCTGCATGCCTGTAATTCCAGCTAGAGAGGTTGAGGCATGAGAATTTCTTGAACCTGGGAGATGGAGGTTGCCGTGAGCCAAGATTGTGCCACTGCACTCCAGCCTGGGCAACAGGGTGAGACTCTGTCTCAAAAAAAAAAAAAAAAAATCAAAAGAGAAAAAAAAAAAAAAAAAAAAAATATTAGCTTGGCACGGTGTTGTGCCTGTGGTCCCAGCTACTCTTGGGAAGCTGAGGTGGGAGGATCACCTTGAGCCTGGGAGGTCGAGGCTGCAGTGAGCCATGATCATTCTACCGCACTCCAGCCTGGGTGACAGGGCAAGACTCTAAAAAAAAAAAAAGAAAGAAAGGCGGCTCACACCTGTAATCCCAGCACTTTGGGAGGCTGAGGAGGGTGGACCACCTGAGGTTAGGAGTTCAAGACCACCCTGGCCAACATGTTGCAACTCCATCTCTACTAAAAATAAAAAATTAGCCAGGTGTGGTGGTGGGCACCTGTAATCCCAGCTACTCTGGAGGCTAAGGTAGGAGAATTGCTTGAACCCGGAAGGCAGAGGTTGCAGTGAGCTGAGATCGCGCCATTGCACTCTAGCCTGGGTGACAAGAGGGAAACTCCGTCTCAGAACAAAAACAACAACAACAACAACAACAAAAACCCAAAAACCAAACAACAACTACAACAAAAAGAGAGGGAATGTTTTCAGTAATCTGCGATACAAGAAAGGTCCTAATGTTTGCAACAGGGACTACTGCTGGCATACTGATTTTTACATTTTTTATTAGTGGTTAATTGGTGGAAGTGGTGGCTGGAGTAGCAGGAGTCGTTCATTTCTCCTATCCTAGGAGGGCACTTAACCAGAAGTTAGGAAACCGAGGTTCCCCTTCTGCCACACAACTTTCTGTGCCAGGTCACCTTAGGCAAGTCATTGACCTCTGTGGACCTTTGTTTTCTCATCTGTAACATGGGATGAAAGCAGACGTCCAGCCTTCCTCACAGGGTTGTTAGGAAGTTTAGGTAAGATAACGATAAGGTGCCTTAGAGACTGAAAACCCTGAGCCATCGTAAGGGATAGATCCTAATGCAGTGCATTGTCCCAGTGAGGTGGTTCACACGATAATTCTTTTTTTTTTTTTTTTTTTTTTTGAGACGGAGTCTCGCTCTGTAGCCCAGGCTGGAGTGCAGTGGCCGGATCTCAGCTCACTGCAAGCTCCGCCTCCCGGGTTCACGCCATTCTCCGGCCTCAGCCTCCCGAGTAGCTGGGACTACAGGCGCCCGCCATCTCGCCCGGCTAGTTTTTTTTGTATTTCTTAGTAGAGACGGGGTTTCACTGTGTTCGCCAGGATGGTCTCGATCTCCTGACCTCGTGATCCGCCCATCTCGGCCTCCCAAAGTGCTGGGATTACAGGCTTGAGCCACCGCGCCCGGCCCACACGATAATTCTTAATCCCGCAGAGGAGAGCTGGTCTGGTGCAGTGGCTGCAGTTGACATCACAGTCGATTGATAAGGTTGATGTGATGCTTTGCACTGGGAATTACACTCGAGAGAATGACTCCAAGTTCAAGAGGAAGAGTTGAGTTGGCTTCTCATTTAAATATTTCATCCCGCAAACAAACTGCATTCACTCAGCCATGTGTCAGTAAAAAAAGACATTTTTCATGTACACACACACTGTTGGGTGATGATAATAATAATAACTTCCTTTATGTATTTACCATGAATTAAATGTTACAGGGTTACTTCAATTCTTAGAATTCTATGATGTGCTTACTCTTTTTTTGTTGTTTCTATAGGGATCTCGTTTGCTGCCCAGGTTGTCTTGAACTCCTGGCCTCAAGTGATCCTCCTGCCTTGGTCTTCCAAAGTGCTGGGATTACAGGTGTGAGCCACCATGACCAGCCTAAGTGAATTAATGTTTGATTCTAGATAATCTCCAGCTAGACAAGCCCCACTGTGGAAAGGTGGTAGCAACAAGTTGTGAAATAATTTTGAGACCATTTAGCTCTTCTTGGCCTCAGGATGGCAGTTGTGACTGATGGAGCAGGTTTTTTTTTTTTCTTTCTTTCTGTTTTTTTTTGTTTTAAGATGGAGTCTCGCTCTGTTGCCAGGCTGGAGTGCAGTGACGTGATTTCAGCTTACTGCAACCTCCGACTCCCTGGTTCAAGAGATTCCCCTGCCTCAGCCTCCCGAGTAGATGGGATTACAGGTGTGCGCCACCACGCCCAGATAATTTTTGTATTTTTAGTAGAGACGGGGTTTCACCATGTTGGCCAGGATGGTCTGGATCTCCTGACCTGGTGATCCACCTGCCTCAGCCTCCCAGATCCCTCGGCCTGGGATTACAGGCCTGAGCCACTGTGCCCGGACAGAGGGTGGTTTCTTTAGCACCTCTTCCTCTGTCCCTCCTTTCTCTGAATCCTGTGCTTAAATCACTCCCTGGCTACTCAGGACCATAATCCCTCTTGCCTCACGTAGTCAAAACCCACTTCTCTTGAGTCTCTGTGTCCACTGTGACATTGTCATATGATGAATTCAGGAAAACTAACTCTGTTCGTGATTACTAGGTGCAAAGATGATGAGTCTAGGAAGACAAAATCTATCTAGTATGTTAGTGGCCCCTTAAACATCTGTCACCAGCCTTCAAGCTCAGGTGCCCCTCTGCTTTCCTGGGACACCCTCTCAGTATCTAAAGGATGTTAAGGCATTTCTACTTAATGTAATTTTGTTTCTCTTATGAATTTATTAAGCAAACAGCATTTAAGCATTAAATAATATTCTTCTATTTATATACTATGTACACAACTAATACGTATACATTTATGATTTAATAATCCAAACTGTTTCAAACATTAAATATTGATTTTAGACTTAAACTCATTTAAGCGTTTAATTAAAATCTTGCATTTAGCTGGACACAGTGGCTTGTACCTGTAATCCCAGCACTTTAGGAGGCCGAGGAGGATAGATCACCTGAGGTCAGGAGTTCGAGACCAGCCTGACCAACATGGTAAAAACCTGTCTTTACTAAAAATACAAAAATTAGCTGGGCGTGGTGGCAAGTACCTATAATCCCAGCTACTCAGGAGGCTGAGGCAGGAGAATCACTTGAACCCAGGAAGCAGAGGTTGCAGTGAGCCGAAATCACACCATTATACTCCAGCCCGGACGACAAGAGCAAGACTTCGCCTTTAAAAAAAAAATTGCATTTAATATATAGGATTCTCTTAAATGTCTGAAACCCCCTAAGAAGCAAACAAATGCATTTTTTTTTTTCCAGATGGGGTTTCGCTCTTGTTGCCCGGGCTGGAGTGCAATGGCGCAATCTCAGCTCACTGCAACCTCTGCCTGCTGGGTTCAAGCAATTCTCCTGCCTCAGCCTCCCGAGTAGCTGGGATTACAGGTGTGCACTACTAGACCCAGCTAATTTTTTATTTTTAGTAGAGACGGGGTTTCACCATGTTGGTCAGGCTGGTTTCGAACTCCTGACGTCAGTTGATCCACCTGCCTCGGCCTCCCAAACTGCTGGGATTACAGATGTGAGCCACTGAACCGGGCCTACAAATGCAATTATTATTATTATTATTTTTTTTTTTTTTATTTTTTGGAGACAGAGTTTTCCTCTATCACCCAGGCTATAGTAGAGTGGCACTATCAGGGCTCACTGCAGCCTCAATCTCCTGAGCTCAAGGAGTCCTCCCGCCTCAGCCATCCAAGTAGCTGGGACAACAGGCCGTGCACTGCACCTGGCTAACTTTAATTTTTATAGAGATGGGGTCTCACTGTGTTGCTTAGACTGATCTTGAACTCCTGGCCTCAAATGATCCTCCCACCTCAGCCTCTCAAAGTGCTGAGATTATAGGCATGAGCCACTGTGCCCAGCCTGGAACACTAATTTTTTTTTTTTTTTTTTGAGATGGAGTCTCACTCTGTCACCCAGGCTGGAGTGCAAGGGCATGATCTTGGCTCACTGCAACCTCCGCCTCCCAGGTTCAGGTGATTCTCCTGCCTCAGCCTTCCCAGTAGCTGAGACTACAGGCATGCACCACCGTACCTGGCTGATTTTTTTTGTATTTTTAGTGGAGACAGGGTTTCACCATATTGGCCAGGCTAGTCTTGAACTCCTGACTTCGTGATCCGCCCACCTCGGCCTTCCAAAGTGCTGAGATTACAGGCGTGAGCCACCGCGCCCGGCCTTGGAACACTAACTTTTAACAACTATCTGCACACAGAAAAGCATCATCACAAGAACCAAAAATCAGGTGAGCAATTACAGTAACTGGATTTAACTTCGCATCACTAAAAGAGACTGGAGGAGAGCAGGAGAGACAGTCTTGAATTGTGATGCCCCCTTCCGTCCTCCCTGGCAGTGTCCCTGCAGCATGGAAAGAGAATCTTTGCACTTTGGGGAGGGAGGGCACGGGAGTGGGGGTACTTTACATTGAAATCACTGCTGCCCTGTCATAGCAGAGAGCAAACCATGCTGGGCTCAGCCAGCACCTGCACATGGAGGAAGCATCTGGACCAGCCCTAGCCAGAGGGAAATCGCCTATCCAGTGGTTGGAATTTGAGTTTCTCAGCAAGCCTCACCACCATGGGCCAAAGTGCTCTAGTGTCCTAGGTAAACTTGAAAGGCAGCCTAGGCTGGACATGGTGGCTCGCACCCGTAATCCCAGCACTTGGGGAAGCTGAGGCAGGAGGGACACTTGAGCCCAGGAGTCTGAGACCAGCCTGGGCAACATAAAGAGGCCATATCTCTACAAAAGACAAAAAAGGAAAGGCAGTCTAGGACACAAGGACTGGAATTCCTAGACAACTCCCAGTGCTGGGCTGGACTTACAGCGAATGGACTAGGGTCGCACTTGACCTAGGGAGATACCAGCTGGTATGGCTAAGGGAGGGCTTGTGCCACCCCTTCTCCAATCCCAGGCAGTGCAGCTCCTAGCAACAAAAGTGACTCCTTCCTTCTGCTTAAGGGTTGGCGAGCAACGGGTAAAGAGGACTTGGTCTTGCATCTTGGATACCAGCTCAGCCACAGTAGGACAGGGCACTGAGCAGAGTCATGAGGCCCCCATTCCAGGTCCTAGCTCCCAGATGACATTTTTAGACACACCTGGGCCAAAAGGGAAGCTGCTGCCTTGAAGAGAAGGGCCCAGTACTTGCAGGATCCATCACCTGCTGACTAAAGAGCCCTTGGGCCTTGAATAACTAGCAGCAATAACCAGGTAGTACACTGTGGGCCTTGGTTGAGATTCTGAGACGTGCTGGCTTCAGGAGTGACCCAGCACATTCCCAGCTATGGTGGCTATGGTGGAAGACTCCTGCGGTTCCAGAAAAGCAGAGGGAAAAGTAAAGGGGACTTTGTCTTGTACCTTAGGCACCAGCTCAGCCATGGTAGGGTAGAGAAACAAGCAGTCTCTTGAAGTCCCCTAGGTGTAGAATTTGTCCCGGACCTGCCCCTCTGGCTCAGGGCAGGTCCAGAGGGGAGCCTGCTGCCCTGAAAGGTAAGTCTCAGGCTTGGCAACATTCACCACAAGCTGATGGAAGAGCCTTTGGGCTTTAATTTTAATTTTTATTTTTTTTGAGACAGAGTCTTGCTGTCACCCACACTGGAGTGCAGTGGTGCCATCTAGGCTCACTGCAACCTCCATCTCCTGGGTTCAAGAGGTTCTCCTGCTTCAGCCTCCCAAGTAGCTGGGATTACAGGCACCCACTACCACACCCGGCTAATTTTTGTATTTTTAGTAGAGACAGGGTTTCACCATGTTGGTCAGGCTGGTCTCCACCTCCTGACCTCAAGCGATCCTCCTGCCTCGGTCTCCCAAAGTGCTGGGATTATAGGCGTGAGCCACCACGGCCGGCCGCCTTTGGGCTTTAAGTGAACATTGGTGGTGACCTGGCAGAATTGCTGTGGACTGGTGGTGGTGGTCGCCATAGGGAGAGGCTCCCCTGCCTGAGGAAAGGGGAGGGATGAGTGGCAGGGATTTTGTATTGTGGTGTGAGTGCCCGCTTAGCCACAGTAGAGTAGAACAGAACATCAGGTAAATTACCAAAGTTTTTGACTCCAATCCGTGGCTCCCAGACAGCATCTCTGGACAAGCTCTTGACCTAGAGGAACTTGTTGCCCTGAAGAGAAGACCCTTGGCCAAGACCCAGTGCTGTGCTGACTTCAAGTCTGACCCAGTGCAGTCCCAGTGGTGCCCACAGGGGTGCTTGTGTCACCACACCCCCAGCTCCAGGTGGCTCAGCACAGAGAGAGAGAGACTGTATGTTTGGGAGAAAGTAAGCAAAAAGAACAAGAGTCTATGCCTGATAATCCAGAAAATTCTTCCAGCTCTTATCCAAGACCACCAAGGCAGTACTTCTAAGAGTCTGCAAAACCACAGTATTATTGGGTTTCCCAGGAAGGACAGGCACAAACAAGCCCAGGTCTGTGAAGACTACAATAAATACCTAACTCTTCAATGCCCAGATACCGATAAACATCTATAAGCATCAGTACCATCATGACCTCATCAAATGAACTAGATAGGCTATCAGGGACCAAGCCTGGAGAAAAAGAGATATATGATCTTTCAGACAAAGAATTCAAAATAGATGTTTTGAGGGAACTAAGAGAAATTAAAGGGCCGGGTGTAGTGGCTCACACCTGAAATCCCAGCACTTTGGGAGGCCGAGAAGGGCGGATCACGAGATCAGGGGATCGAGACCATCCTGGCTAACACAGTGAAACCCCATTTCTACTAAAAATACAAAAAATTAGCCAGGTGTGGTGGCACGCACCTGTAGTCTCAGCTACTCAGGAGGCTGAGGCAGGAGAATTGCTTGAATCCAGGAGGCGGAGGTTGCAGCGAGCCGAGATTGCGCCATTGCACTCCAGCCTGGGTGACAGAGTGTGACTCCGTCTCAAAAAAAAAAAAAAAAAAAAAAAAATTCAAGATAGCACAGAGAAAGAATTCAGAATTGTATCAGATAAATTTAACAAAGAGATTGAAATAATTAAAAAGAATCGGCAGAAATTCTACAGTTGAAAAATGCAATTGACATGCTGAAGAATGTATGACTCTTTTGAAATTTTTTTTTTCTTTTTCCTTTTCTTTCTTTTTTCCTTTCTTTTTTTGGGGCGGGGGACAGAGTCTTACTCTGTCACCCAGGCTGGAGTGCAGTGGCACAATTGCAGTTCACTGCAACCTCTGTCTCCTGGGTTCAAGAGGTTCTCCTGCCTCAGCCTCCCGAGTAGCTGGGATTAAAGGTGCCCACCACCACGCCTGGCTAATTTTTGTATTTTTAGTAGAGATGGGGTTTCACCGTGTTGGCCAGGCTGGTTTTGAACTCCTGATCTCAGTTGATCCGCCTGCCTTGGCCTTTCAAAGTGCTAGGATTTCAGGTGTGAGCCACTGTGCCCAGCCTTTTAAAAATTTTATTTATTTTAATCTTTCAGAAATGACGGAATCTCTGAATAGTAGAATTAATGAAGCAGAAGAATTAGTGAGCCTGAAGACAGGCTACTTGAAAATACAGAGTCAGAGGAGACAAAAGAAAAAATAATAAAAAACAATGAAGCATGCCTATAAGATCTAGAAAACAGCCTCAAAAGGGCAAATCTAAGAGTTATTGGCTTTAAAGAGGAGGTAGAGAAGAGATAGAGGTAGAAAGTTTATTCAAAGAAATAACAGAATTTCCCAAACCTATTGAAAGAAATCAACATTCAAATACAAGAAGGTAATAGAATGCCGGGCAGATTAAAGTCAAAGACTACCTCAAGGCATTTAATAATCAAACTCCCAAAGCATCAGTAAGTCTGGCAGCAGATTTTTCAGTGAGCGCCTTACAGGTCAGGAGACAGTGGCATGACATATTTCAAGTGCTGAAGGAAAAAAACTTTTACCCTACAATAGTATATCCAGTGAAAATATCCTTCAAGCATAAAGGAGAAATAAAGACCTTTTCAGACAAACAAAAGCTAAGGGATTTCATCAACACCAGACTAGTCTTACAAGAAATGCTCAAGGGAGTTCTTTAATCTGAAAGAAAAGGATGTTAGTGAATGAAAATAAATCTCATTACAAAACTCATTGGTAATAGCAAAGTATACAGAAAAACACAGAATAGTATAACACTGTAATGGTGGTAGGCAAACTACTCTTGTCTTAAAGTAGAAAGACTAAATGATGAACCAATAGAAAATAATAACTATAGTTTATTGCAGCACTGTTCACAATAGCCAAGATTTGGAAACAACTAAAGTGTCTATCAACAGATGAACGGATAAAGAAAATGTCCATATACATAATGGAGTACTATTCAGCCATAAAAAGAATGGTATCTTGTCATTTGCAACAATATGGTTGGAATTGGAGGTCTTTATGAAATAAGATGAAATAAGCCAGGCATAGAAAGACAAACATCACATGTTCTCACTTATTTGTGGGATCTAAAATCAAAACAATTGAACTCATGGACAGAGACAGTAGAAGGATGGTTAGCAAAGTCTGGGAAGAGTAGAGGGGCTGTGGGGGACACGTGGGGATGGTTAATGGGACAAAAAGAAATAGTTAGAAAGCATGAATAAGACCTAGTATTTGATAGCACAACAGGAAGACTATAGTCAATAATAACTTTTAAAAATTATTTTATTTTATTTTTTTTTAGATGGAATCTCCCTCTGTTGCCCAGGCTAGAGTGTAGTGGCACCTTCTCAGCTCACTGCAGCCTCCGCCTCCTGGGCTTCAATGATTCTCCTGCCTCAGCCTCCTGGGTAGCTGGGATTACAGGCGCCCGCCACCACGCCCAACTAATTTTTGTGTTTTTAGTAAAGATGGGATTTCACCATGTTGGCCAGGCTGGTCTCAAACTCCTGACCTCAGGTGATCCGCCCGCTTCGGCCTCTCAAAGTGTTAGGAGTATAGGCATGAGCCACTGCGCCCAGCTGATAATAACTTAATTGTACATTTAAAACTAACTACAAGAGTGTAATTACATTGTTTGTAACACAAAGGATTAATGCTTGAAAGGACGGATACCCAATTTTCCATGATGTGATTATGACACACTGCATGCCCGCACCAAAATATCTCATGTACCCCATAAACATATATACCTACAATGTACTCACAAAATTAAAAAAAAAAAATTAATAAAACAATAAAATGAGGCCGGGTGTGGTGGCTCACTCCTGTAATCCCAGCACTTTGGGAGGCCGAGGCAGGTGGATCACCTGAGGTTGGGAGTTTGAGACCAGCCTGACCAACATGGAGAAACTCTGTCTCTACTATAAATACAAAATTAGCCAGGTGTCATGGTGCATGCCTGTAATTCCAGCTACTCGGGAGGCTGAGGCAGGAGAATCGCTTGAACCCACGAGGCGGAAGGTTGCGGTGAAGGGAGATTGCACCATTGCACTGCAGCCTGGGCAACAAGAGCGAAACTCTGTCTCAAAATAAATAAATGAATGAATGAATAAATAAATAAATAAAATGAAATAAAAATAAATAAATGTACAACACCAGGGAGTAGTTTTTAGTATACTCATGGGGTTACAAAACCAACACCATAATCAATTTCAGAACATTTTCATCAACCCGAAAAGAAAGCCCAAACCCAAGAGCAGTCACTCCCAATCTCCTGGCAACCCTCTCCTACTCCACCCCGGCCCTAAGCAGCCACTCATCTACTTTTTGTCTCTAAGGACTTACCTGTTCTGTACATTTCATATAAATGGAATAATATAACATATGGTCGTTGTGACTGGCTTCTTTCATTTAGCACAATGTTTTCAAGGTTCATCCATGTTGTAGCACATATCAGTACTTTATTTCTTTTTATTTTCAAATTCATTTTTATTCTAGTGTGTGGCTGTATATATCACATTTTATTTTCCATTCATCAGTTGATGGACATTTAGGCCATTTCCATTTTTGTTGTTGTTGTTGTCATTGTTGTTGTTTGACTATTTATTATGAATAATGCTGCTATGAACAGTTGTGAACAAGTTCTTGTGTAGACATAGATTTTCCTTTTTCTGGGCTATAAACCTAGAAGTAGGATTGCTGAGTCATACAGTACCTCCATGTTCAACCTTTGGAGGAACAGTCAGACTATTTTCCAAAGTGCTATACCATTTCACACTTCAACAGCTGTGTATGAGAGTTCCAATTTTTCCACACCTTTGCCGACACCAAATTGCTGATCGCCAATTTCAGGTTTTTTCTATCTTTTGGGAGGCTGCCTGTCCGTGGCACCAGCTGTTACCAGTTATTATTTCAGAGAAACAGTTAATAACCGCCTGGCCATCACCTGATGCTCGCCTGACATTCCTGGTGGGTGTGTGTGTGGCAGGGAGCCCTCTCCTGCTCTGCTCATGCCTGACTAGCTGCCTACTACAACAGGGCTACTGGGCTTTCTCAGCATTCTCTGTGGGTTTTCTGCTTACACAGACGAAAGCAAGCACCTATCTTTGCTTTATAAACAGACACATAATTAATAGAAGAGACAAAATGAATAGTTCCCTTTTTATTAAAATAAAATTTTAAAACTCAATTCTTCTCCATTACGGTCATCTTTTGTGCCCTTTCTGTGAATTTTTATCTGTTATTATCGTGATTTCATGGCCTGCCACAGATTCAATTTACTTCAATTAACCATAATTATCATTCCTCCCCCATCTTCTTTCTTTCATGCCCAATTGTCAACTTGAACAATGGGAGCTCTTTTAAGTTGGCTCCTTTGTCCTTTTTAGCACTGTCCTTGACTTTCTTTCTTTCTTTTGCTTTCTTTCCTTCTTTTCTTTTTTTTTTTTTTTAAGACAGAGTCTCACTGTTGTCCAGGTTGGACTGGCATAATCACGGCTCACTGCAGTCTTGACCTTCCCAGGCTCTGATGATCCTCCCATCTCAGCCTCCCAAGTAGCCGGGACTACAGGCACTCATCACCATGCCCAGCCACTTTTTGTATTTTTTGTAGACATGGGGTTTCGCCATGTTGCCCAGGCTGATCTTGAACCCCTGTGCTCAAGTGATCCGTTCGTCTCGGCCTCCCACAGTGCTGGGATTACAGGCATGAGCCACTGTGCCCAGCCTGTCCTTCACATTCTTAAAGTCATCCTTGCTCTCTGGCAACAACAGAACATTCAAGTCCTGTCCTGATTCTTTCCTTCTCTGAGACATGGAATCTGTTGTCATCTAAGCCTTGCATTCTAAGGGGTCCCAGTTTCTATAAATGAAGAACAGTATTTGAAACCAAAGGTTAGGTCCTGGGGGTCCACGTGACAGTTAGTGACAAAACTACTACCTTCTCTGTTGGCCACTTTTTTGTTTGTTTGCTTGTTTGTTTGAGACAGAGTCTCGCTGTGTTGCCAGGCTGGAGTGTAGTGGTGCCATCTTGGCTTACTGCAACCTCAACCTCCCAGGCTCAAGCAATCCTCCCACCTCAGCCTCCCAAGTAGCTGGGCCTACAAGTGCACCACCATGCCTGGCTAATTTTTGTTTTTGTTTTTAATAGAGACAGGTTTTCTTCATGTTGCCCAGGCTGGTCTCAAACTCATGGACTGAAGCCATCTGCCCATCTCAACCTTCCAAAATGCTGGGATTGGCCGGGCGCGGTGGCTCACGCCTGTAATCCCAGCACTTTGGGAGGCCGAGGCGGGCGGATCACAAGGTCAGGAGATCGAGACCACGGTGAAACCTCGTCTCTACTAAAAATACAAAAAATTAGCCGGGCGCGGTTGTGGGCGCCTGTAGTCCCAGCTACTCGGGAGGCTGAGGCAGGAGAATGGCGGGAACCCGGGAGTCGGAGCTTGCAGTGAGCTGAGATCCGGCCACTGCACTCCAGCCTGGGCGACAGAGCGAGACTCCGTCTCAAAAAAAAAAAAAAAAAAACTTGTATTCAAAATGCTGGGATTACAAGTATGATCCACTGTGCCTGGCCGATAGTTGGCGACTTTTAAGATAGACGTTAATGTCAAATTTGCTAACTTAACATGCTATTTGTTGTATTCTACTTGTATTAGAGACAGTAGGGTAGCACTCATCATGAAAACTTTCCACATCACTGAGAGACAATGAGGGGACCATACCCAGGTTTATGCAGGAATGAAGTGAAGGAACATGTGGAAGTTACAGTCAGTGTGGGGAAGTCTGGAGAGTGTGAATTAGGCCACACTGCAGGTAAGGTGAGGTCAGCTGGGAAACCAGTCCACTGTAGAGATTTTGAAGTCATAGTTTGAGATAAGATGAAGTGCTCAGTGATTTTTCCACCTGTTATTTTCACCTAGCAAAGACCTGTTTGAGCTACAGTCATTCAGGATGTGACCATGTTGGTCCCCCATCCCCAAAAGATATGCTGAAGTCTTAATCCCTGGCACCTCAGAATGTGATCTGATTTGGAAATAGGGTCTTTATAGAGGTAATCAAGTTAAAATGAGGTCATTAGGGTGAGCCTTGATCCAGTAGAATCTGTGTCTTTATTTAAAAAGCAACTAGCCGGGCATGGTGGTGCATGCCTGTAGTCCCAGCTACTCAAGAGGCTGAGATGGGAGAACTGCTTGAGCCCAGGAGTTCGAGGATGGAGTGAGCTATGATCATGCCACTGACTGCACTCCAGCCTGGGTAACAGAGCAAGAAAGATCTCACCTCTAGAAAGAAAAAAAAAAAGGCAGGAGTGGTGTGAAACCCTGGGGGTGGAGCCTGGAGCATCTGCAGGACCCAAGAAAGTGGCCACAGAGAGGGGCCAAGGGGCAGGGGTGCTGGTGCTGACACTGCAGAGCCTTCTAGGCCTTCTTAGGGATTTGGCGTTTTATCTGTATCTGAAGAACCAGGGTTGCACTGATGGCAACCCAAGATGCATTGTGTTTGCTAGGGGCTGACAAGTCGCCAAGAGAGGAGATGACTCTGCAGATGGTTCTGCAGGGCCTGGCACAGGGCGAGTTTCCTGCATGAGGGAGGTGCTTTTATTTAATTGTTAAATTTGTTTCCTGTTTATGCCATTCTTTCTCACATGGGGATGTTCATGGCCTTCTGCCTGGGTGGTGACAGCAATCTCCTAATTGGCCTCATACCCACAGGCTCTGCCTCCTCCAGCCCATCCTACAAGTCAGCTCGTCAGACCTCTCCCCTGTTCAGGTACTGGCTGGCTGCAGAGCCTGCAGCTTGCACAGAAGGTCGTTCCTGTGCGGCTGACTGCCCCTCCAGGCTCTGTCTGTGTCTTGTCCTCACCCTCACCCCTGTTCCTGCCCTCTGTCGGGCAGACACCACTGGTGGAACTCTTGAACATTTGCAGAACCAATGACTGAATGCACCAGGGCCGTGCCAGCCACCCCACCCTACGCGCGTCTGGAGCTCTTCACCACTCTGCACTTTGGTTCTGCGATTCGCCCACCTCCTCTTTCTCTTCCTGTTAAATGGAACATTTATTTGCTAGATTCCAAGTTCCAGAAGCTCTTAACAAAACTTAAGGAATCCTAGAAGGGTACAGTAAGAGGAATGGAAGAAGGAAAGAAGTTAAAGTGTGTTTGGTGGCCGGGCACAGTGGCTCACGCCTATAATCCCAGCACTTTGGGAGGCCAAGGCGGGACGATCACTTGAAGTCAGGAATTCAAGACCAGCCTGGTCAACATGGCAAAATCCCATCTCTACTAAAAATATAAAAATTAGCCAGGCGTAGTGGCGGGCAACTGTAAGCCCAGCTACTCGGAAAGCTGAGGCACGAGAATTGCTTGAACCCCAGAGGCGGAGGTTGCAGTGAGCTGAGACCGCGCTACTGCGCTCCAGCCTGGGTGACAGAGTGCGACTCCATCTCCAAAAATAAATAAATAAATAAGTGTGCTTGGTTCAGCGGAAAGACTAAAGCTACTCAATAACCTTTGACGTTAAATAAAATTATAACTTTAAATAGATGTAAGGGAAATCACTAATTAGACTAGAACTAAAGATCCACATTTTAAACTACTGGAAGGGCTGAAACAGCAACATAGAGAGCAACCCTTTCAGTGAAAATCAGGGGAAAAATGATACTCAGAAAAAATAAAGTAATACAGACATAAAAGTTTATCTCTTTTTAAAATAGAGTATTCATGTTCCATGAAACTGCTGGTGATAATTTTTAAACAGTGTATTCATGGAGAAAGGTCTGATAAGACGTTATTTCGGGGGTTATTCCTTGGCGGTAGAAGCTTTTCAGGACTTTTCAACTTTTTACTTTGTACTTTTACAAAGACCTGTATAGTACTGGGTTTACAATAAAAACAAAACAAACACACACAAAAGCCCATTCATCTGCAAACAACTCATTGTTCAAGTCTTTCCTGACCCTCCCACTGAACTCCCAGGCCCATGGTGACTTTCTCATGACATTGAGTAATTATAGTTATAACTACTGTAACTAATGGGCCAGGCACTAAGCTCTCTAAGCTTCATCTTCCTTATCTGTAAAGTGGGGATAGTCAGAGTTCCCATGTGATAGGGTCGTTGAGATGACTCAACCAAATATTTGTATATGAACTTCTTAGCATCATGTCTGGCACAATAAGAACTCAATAACAATTTGCTGCTGTTACCATTATTATTATAATTTATTTTATTTTATTTTTTGATTGACAGAGTGTCACTCTGTCCCCCAGGCTGGAGTGCAGTGGCATGATCTTGGCTGACTGCAACCTCTACCTGCCGGGTTCAAAGGATTCTCCTGCCTTAGCCTCCTGAGTAGCTGGGACTATGCCCCTGGCTAATTTTTTTTTTTTTTTTTTTTTTGAGACTCACTCTGTCGCTCCAAGCTAGAGTGCAGTGGCGCGATCTCGGCTCACTGCAATGTACGCCTCCCAAGTTCAAGCGATTCTCCTGCCTCAGCCTCCCGAGTAGCTGGGATTGCAGGCGCCGGCCATCATGCCCGACTCATTTTTGTATTTTCAGTAGAGATGGGATTTCACTATGCTGGCCAGGCTGGTCTTGAACTCCTGACCTCAGGTGATCCACCCACCTCAGTCTCCCAAAGTGCTGGGATTACAGGTGTGAGTCACTGTGCCTAGCCTAATCTTTGTATTTTTAGAAGAGAAGGGGGGTCTCACCATGTTGGCCAGGCTGGCCTAGAACTCCTGACCTCAGGTGATCTGCCCACCTTGGCCTCCAAAAGTGCTGGGATTACAGGTGTGAGCCACTGCACCCAGCCTCTAACTTACTTTAATTCCAAACATCCTTCCAAGGTAAGCATTATGAGCTTTATAAATGATGCAAATATGGCTCAGAGAGGTTAAGTAATTTGCCTAAAGTCACACAGCTGGTAAAGGATTTCCTGGGACATGACATGAAAGTTAATCAGCTATGAATGAAAGTTGTGGGGAATCTGTGCACAGTGAATGAGAGGCACTATCTGGGAAAGGCACTGTAGATGGTGCTAAGGAAATTGGGGAGTAAATAAATCCAATCAAAGGTAGCCCAGGGGAAGCATGCATGGATAAAGACTAGACCTAAGGAAGCAAAAATCAAATCCATGATACTAGGTTCCAAATGAAGAAAGAATGTGGCTGCAGAAGAGGGTGGCCTTTATGGAATCTAGGGAAGGGGAGCTCAAGGGACGAGAATCATGAGCTGTTTAGTCATTGTTCCCTGCAGGGGAACATGCAGACGGGTAAGTTCTGGCCTTGAGTATTCTGTTGTAACCTATTTTTATTTTATTTTCTTAATTTTCTTTAATAGAGACAGGGTCTGGCTATGTTACCCAGGCTGATCTCCTGGTCTCAAGCAATTCTCCCACCTCAGCCTCCCTAAGAGATTACAGGCGTGAGCCACCACACCCGGCCATAACCTGCTTTTAATCAGCGGCTTCAAAATGGCTGTGACATCAAGTGTATAATAACACTGAACTCACAGTCATGCTTTACATATCAAAAGATGGGTGGAGAGAGACTTCTTACGTCAGTTTGATGGAACAATATGTGTGCCGTCTGTTTCATGTACACTAGAATCAATCCCTGGATTAAGCCAGACCAGTGGCATGGACACACAGCACGGGATTGCACTGATCTGACTGACTCTGCTGGAACATGGTGCCACCAGCTGTAACAGGAACACTGGAAGAAATGAATAAATCCAATGAAAACTTGTATTTATGGTAGGGGTGTGGCTGAGATGTTGTTCACTTTATCACCCCTTCTAGTCAAGGGAGACCAGCGGGACTTTTCCTTAGTTCAGCTAAAGACGAAATTCTTTGTCCCACAGCCATGAAAATTCAGGCTCACAGATAATTTGAATGGTGAGTGAGACAGGGTTTCATTGGATGAAAAGAAAAGGGTGAAACAGGGACTCTCACTAGGCCAGAGTCCCTGCTAGAGCGCTTCCCACCCAACATTCAACCCCCAGGTTCCACACACGAAGAAGAGGGGCCAGGCTGCTCCCCGCTGCAAAGGGCGCAAACTTCCCGAGGCTCCACCTCAGTGGGCAGGCTGGTCAGGGTTTCTCCCAGGAGCCCCCTCCACCTGGCTGTCTCACTACTTCTGAGACTTTGGTCTCTTTACCTTCTGGACACTGGAAGCCATGTAATGGTTGTGTTTCCCTCTTTGAATTGGCTTCCAGAGAGCTCATTTCCAAATCTGTGACCCCCACCCACAACACAGCATGATGTTTATAGTAATCTCACTGGTTTTATCTGATTTTTCTAACTCTTCACTTGCCTTCATATTTTTTTTTCTTTCTTTTTTTTTTTTTTTTTTTTTTTGGAGATTTTGGGGTCTCACTCATAGCTCACTGCAGTTTCAAATTCCTGGGCTCAAGGGATCTTCCAGCCTCAGCCTTCCAAGGAAGTAGCTGGGACTACAGGCATGTGCTCCAACAGCCTGGCTACTTCATTTTATTGTTTTTTAGAAATGAGATCTGGCTATGTTGACCAGGCTGGGCAGTCTCAAACTCCTGGCCTCAAGCA
The DNA here is from genome assembly GCF_003255815.1 of Theropithecus gelada. Lineage (NCBI taxonomy): Eukaryota > Metazoa > Chordata > Mammalia > Primates > Cercopithecidae > Theropithecus > Theropithecus gelada. The sequence continues at coordinate 65,772 of NC_037671.1, forward strand.
ATCCTCCTGCCTTAGCCTCCAGAGTAGGTGGAATTACAGGCAGGCACCACCAGGCTCAGCCCTAGATGTAATTTTTCATTCTATTGTATTGTGTTTAAGCTATTTTAGATTTTGTTTAAAACAAGGCTGGTATAGATACATACAATGTTTTATTCCTGGACTGGGTTTTACTATGACCTGGGTGAAATATTGCTAAAATACCTACCTCTCTTAACTTTGATTTATTGGTCACCCAGCAACAGATTTTGATTGGCAGTCAACTTTTCTTTTCAGGTATCTTGCTACTTGTTTATTTATTTTGTCATTTCACTGGTTCCATTCACTAGTTTCCATATTTCATTGCATCCTTTTTTGCTCTTGCATTTTGTTTTTTTATTTTTATGTTATTCTTTTAATTTTATATCATATTTATGTAATGTGGTTTTTCCTTAACTTTTTAAACTGTTTTGAAGTAAATTTCATTAAAAATTTCTTTTTTTAGCCAGGCGCAGTGGCTCACTCCTGTAATCCCAGCATTTTGGGAGGGTGAGGCGGGCGGATCACCTGAGGTCAGGAGTTTGAGACCAGCCTGACCAACATGGAGAAACCCCATCTCTACTAAAAATACAAAAATTAGCTAGGCCTGGTGATGCACGCCTGTAATCCTAGCTACTAGGGAGGCTGAGGCAGGAAAATCGCTTGAACCTGGGAGGTGGAGGTTGCGGTGAGCCGAGATCACACCATTGTACTCTAGCCTGGGCAACAAGAGCAAAACTGTGTCTCAAAAACAACAACAACAAAAACTATTTATTTATTTTCTGAGACAAGTTCTGGCTCTATCACTCAGGCTGGAGTGTAGTGGTACAATCACGGCTCACTGCAGCCTGGACCTCCTGGGCTCAAATGATCCTCCCACCTCAGCCTCCCAAGTAGCTGGACTAGAGGCGTACACCAATATGCCTGGCTAATTTTTGTATTTTTAGTACAGAGTTTCGCCGTGTTGCCCAGGTTGGTCTCAAACTCCTGAGTTCAAGTGATCTGCCTTCCTTGGCCTCCCAAAGTGCTGGGATTATAGGCATGAGCCACCACGCCCGGCCTAAAATTTCTTTTACTGTGGTAAAAAGAAATATATATATAATTCAGGTATAAACAAGGAATTACATTCTGATACATGCTACACCATGGATGAATATTGAAAAAAGTTATGCAAAGTGAAATAAGCCAGACACAAAAGGACAAATATTGTATGGTTTCACTTACAGCAGACATTTAAAATGGGGAAATCTGGTTTGTCAGCACAGCAGGGAAAAAAATAAATAAAAATAAAATAGGAAAATCATAGAAGTGAAAAGTCAATTTGGCTAGGTGTACTGGCTCATACTTGTATGTGTATATATGTGTGTGTGTATATGTATGTATGTTATATATATGAAAATGTATATAACATAAAATTTGGCATTTTAACCATTTTATGTTTTTATTTTTATTTTATTTTTTATTTATGTATTTTTTGAGATGGAGTCTCGCTGTTGTTGCCCAGGTTGGAGTGTAGTGGCGCGATCTTGGGTCACTGTAGCCTCCGCCTCCCGGGTTCAAGCGATTCTCCTGCCTTAGCCTCCCCAGTGGCTGGGATTACAGGTGTCCACCACCATGCCCAGCTAATTTTTGTACTTTTAGTAGAGACGGGGTTTCACCATGTTAGCCAGGCTGGTCTTGTACTCCTGACCTCAGGTGATCCACCCACTTCAGCCTCCCAAAGTGCTGGAATTACAATCATGAGCCACCATACCTGGCCCATTTTATGTTACTTTATTTTCTCAAGACGGAGTCTCGTTCTGTTGCCCAGGCTGGAGTGCAGTGGCACCATCTCAGTTCACTGCAAGCTCTGCCTCCCAGGTTCAACCAATTCTCCTACCTCAGCCCCCTGAGTAGCTGGGATTACAGGTGTCTGCCACCATACCTGGCTAATTTTTGTATTTTTAGAGGGATGGGGTTTCACCATGTTGGCCAGTCTGGTCTCGAACTCCTGACCGCAGGTGATTCACCCGCCTTAGCCTCCCAAAGTGCTGGGATTACAGGCATGAGCTACTGTGCCCGGCCTAACCATTTTAAATGTATAATTCATTGGCATTAATTACATTTAACATTGTTGTGCAGTTGTCAACCACTATCTATTTCCAAACTTTTTCATTACTCCAAACAGAAACTCATTACCCATTAAGCAGTAACTCCCCATTCACCTTTCCCTCCAGCCCCTGGTAACCTCTAATCGACATTTTTCTGTTTTTTTTTTTTTTTTTTTTTTTTTTTTTTAGAGATGGTGGGGATGGATGTCTCACCATGCTGCCCAGGTTGGTCTCGAACTCCTGGCCTCAAGCAGTTGTCCTGCCTCAGCCTCTCAGAGTGCTGGGATTACAGGCATGAGCCACGGCACCTTATTGACTTTTCACCTCTATGATTTTCCTATTTTACTTTTATTTATTTTTTTCCCTGCTGTGCTGACAAACCAGATTTCTCCATTTAAAATATCTAATGTAAGTGAAATCATACAATATTTGTCCTTTTGTGTCTGGCTTATTTCATTTTGCATAATTTTTTCCAATATTAATCCATGTTGTAGCACGTACCAAAATGTAATTTCTGCTGGGCATGGTGGCTCATACGTCTAATCCCAGCACTGTGGGAGGCCGAGGCAGGCAGATCACCTGAGGTCAGGAGTTTGAGACCAGCCTGGTCAACATGGTGAAACCCCGTCTCTACTAAAAAAAATACAAAAATTAGCTGGGTGTGATGGCGCGTGCCTATAATCCCAGCTACTCAGGAGGCTGAGACAGGAGAATTGCTTGAACCTGGGAGGCGGAGGCTGCAGTGAGCCGAGATTGCGCCATTGCACTCCAGCCTGGATGACAGAGCAAGACTCTGTATCCAAATAAATAAATAAATAAATAAAATGTAATTTCTTTTTTATGGCTGAATAATAGTACTTTGTTAAATTTTCAGTATTGTGTACTTTTTAAAATTAATTTTAACTGCTTACTTTTTCTTTTTCTTTTTTTTTTTTTTGGTAGAGATGGGGACCTCACTATGTTGCCCAGGTGGGCCTCAAACTCCTGGGCTCAAGCGATCCTCCCCTTTCAGCCTCCCAAAATGCTGAGATTACAGGCGTGAGCCACCTCGTTCTGCCACCATTTTATTTTTTGAGTGATGTCTTATTGTCTTAATTTCTTGGGTGACTAACAGTGATGCTTGATAGTATCACCCTAGCATAATGATAGCATCATCCTTAGCAAGGGAATTGGGCCCTGTTACCGGTAGATGGCGCTGTCGATCTTTTAAAGAGCGAGCTCTCTTGCTCTCCCACTTGGAACTCGCTGAGTCAAAACACAGCCTGAGTAGTTTAGGAGCTCCAAAGCCCCGCATATCTCCATTTTCCGCATTTTCTCTCATTAAGACCAACACAAATTTTACCTTTATTATTAGTTATGTGACCTGCTAAGACAATTTATAACACTTTTTATTATTGAAATTTTCAAACTTACACAAAAATAAAGAAAATGTCTCTACCTACCATGCAACTTCAACAATTATTAGCATTTACAAATCTTGGAACAATGTTATTTTCTCACATTATGTTCTATCTCATCCCTCTTAAAGTGTTATGAGATGGGATTCGAGACCAGCCTGACCAACATGGTGAAATTCCATCTCTCCTAAAATACAAAATTAGCCAGGCGTGGTGGCGTGCCCCTGTAATCCTAGTTACTCAGGAGGCCGAGGCAGGAGAATAGCTTGAACCCGGGAGGCGGAGGTTGCAGAGAGCCAAGATCGTGCCATTGCACTCCAGCCTGGGCGACAGAGTGAGACCCCATCCTAAAACAAAAAAAAAAAAAAAAAAACAGTTATGGAATGGGAAATCCATGCTCTAGGCTCAGTAAAATCACTCTACATTAGGAAAGTCTTGGAAACAGACTGCATTTCAGCAGGGAGAGGAGGGGAATTGATGATTTCATTCAAGAAAATAGCCTTAACTCACCGCCCTGACCAATAATCAGGTAATGTGGAATCTGCTCGTAAGATTTCTGGTGGAGGCCAGGCGCAGTGGCTCAAGCCTGTAATCCCAGCACTTTGGGAGGCCGAGACGGGCGGATCACGAGGTCAAGAGATCGAGACCATCCTGGCTAACACGGTGAAAAACCGTCTCTACTAAAAAATACCAAAAAAAAACTAGCCGGGCGAGGTGGCGGGTGCCTATAGTCCCAGATACTCGGGAGGCTGAGGCAGGAGAATGGCGTGAACCCGGGAGGCGGAGCTTGCAGTGAGCTGAGATCCGGCCACTGCACTCCAGCCTGGGCGACAGAGCAAGACTCCATCTCAAAAAAAAGAGAAAAACAAACAAACAAAAAAAAGATTCCTCGTGGATAGCAAAAATAGAGCACAACTGGGCTTTTGAATACCTCTTACATCTGCCTGCCTTTGTCATGTTTATTTCCAATCTGATTTCACCCCCTTCCTATCAGTATCTTAGGATCTCAGGGTGCAGCTGATCTCAGCTCCCTTCCTTATAGTGAGACCAAGATAAGTTGACTGGGCCTGGAAATATTATCAAGAGAGGTTTTCGAATGGAGTCTACTGAATTTCCACTGAGTCGTGTCTGAAGATAAATCACAGGGCATCTATTCAGCAGTCCAGGCTGGTGTCTATCTTACTTCCTGAATGTGGGTCTTGGGTATCCCTCAGAGCGGCTGTCTGATATCAAGAAGGGAAATGTGTGCTAGAGATGGTTTACTGTTATAAGTCAAACAAATAAATTATTGAGTAAACCATGTTCAGCTTTTGTCCTGATAAATATACCTTCATCCTGATCTTGAAGGCTAGTGTAGCAGATACTGTTGTGTGCCACCCAAATCCTACGTTCACTATTGTCACTCATTCCCCAGCTGCCGGGAGTGTTGGTTGTGACAGTGCCCTCTCTGCTGAAAAGAGCTGCCTTGCCCAAGGTTACGCCTCCCCTCCCTGGGGCAGCCACACCCAGTGACTGGCAGATAAGAACATACAAAGTCCTGGTTATCTTGCCTCTAGTTTGGCCAACTTTAAAGGACTAGCCCAATGCCAGAGGCCTCCGCAATCCATGAGATCAGCTCAGTCCTCTTTACGGCTTCATTACAGTTCAATTTCTCTTTCCCTGTCCCGTTTCTCTCAGACTTTAAAGATGTTTATCCCAAGATTGTTACCCAATAAACCTTCTGCAGACAAATCTATCTTAGAATCTGTTTTCTGGGAATCCAAGCAAAGACAGCCAGGCTGGAATTTAGAATTCTGAGACTCCCCTAGGTCCCATGGCAGAATATGGCTGAGTGAAGAAAGCTAGCTCTGGGTCCTCCACCTGCATCTGCCCTACTTTCTTTTCCTGAAAATTCAAGTCCCCTAAAACCTCCAGACCCATATCCTTCTCTGAAAACAGCCACCCTTTGGGGCCTCAGAGCACGCACAACAGCAGCAGGGCATGCCCACGGGAGGATGGGCCCCAGGAGGAGGCCATGCAAGCTTGGAAGCAGGCATGGGGGCCATTTGTGCCAGGAATTCAGGGGTTCCCAGTACCTAGACTGTAGTACTTGTAGAAGAGATGCAAGCTTCATGGGTAGGCCTATCCCTTTGGCTTCTCAGACTTTTTGTCCTATAAGATGGGGGAACGATAGAGCAGGTCCCTCTAAATCATGGAGCCCAGGCAGGGTCCTCATGTGCTTGGATCCAAGGGTGGGAAAACTTTTTCTGCCTAATTTAAGCCAGTGGCATTTGTGTCTCTGTTGCAAGCAGCCAAAAATTTATATTTTGACACATCTAGTTGACTTCCTGCACTTCTATGCCCATCTTCCTAAAAGAGACTAGTGTATCTCTCTAAAAGGGACTTCATTCTTTACTCTCAGGTCCTAGAATATACTGGTGTTTCCTATATTTTAATGATGTTTTCCACAATCAAAATCTGATTTCATTAGGAAATCCATTCATGCAAGAGATGTCTCTAATTAAAAACTATCCAAATAACTTCTCCAATAACCAACCACAATGGCCTTTTGGTTCTCCTCTCCGCTGAGGGCTTATGTCCCCAGATATCCTTTGACATCCATCAGCCCTGCTCTCTATAGTGACAGTCTGCAGGAACATTTCCATTTATTGCCTCTCCAGTGATTCTCAGCCCTTTGCAAACAAAATTCCATCCAGTTCCTTCACAGGGCAGTCCTCTGAAAACTATGAGCCTCTATTGTTAGTCATGATATGCGGAGATTGTTGAGGGTCTCAAGTACCAAATCCACCTACTGCAATGCATTGAGAAAATACGCATCAATTGCTTGTTCTGATAATGTACTAGAGTGTGTAAGAGCTTACTATTGGGGAGCTGCATGAAGAGAGCACAGGACATCTCTATACTAATTTTGCAACTTTCCATTCATCTTTAATTATTTGAAAACAAAAAGAGAAGAAGAAAAAAAAAAGAGGAGGAGGCAGGACATTAAAAAATATGTCCTTATGGACGGGCTCGGTGGCTCACATCTTTAATCCCAGTGTTTTGGGAGGCCGAGGCGGGCGGATCACCTGAGGGCAGGAGTTCAAGACCAGCCTGACCATCATGGCGAAACCCCATCTCTATTAAAAGTACAAAAATTAGCCAGGCGTAGTGGCAGACGCCTGTAATCCCAGCTACTTGGGAGGCTGAGGCAGGAGAATCGCTTGAACCTGGGAGGCAGAGCTTGCAGTGAGCCAAGATCTTCCCACTTCACTCCAGCCTGGGCAACAAGAGAGAAACTCTGTCTCAAAAACAAACAAACAAAAAAAACAACAAAACAAAACAAAACAACAACAACGAAAAACTCCTTATTCAAAAATTGAGGCCATTCCAGATAAAGAAACTCTCTTTATTCACACAGTTTTGGCTCCAAACTTTACTGTGGCTTCCTACCTTAGTGAACTGGATTAGTGAGCATGTGCGATTGCAGTGACTCTGCCTAGACAAGAGGCAGGGCAGCCTGCCCTGTCCCATGAGTCCTTCCCCTTGGGCTTCCATAAAAGGGGTGAGGTGTCTTTCCCCAGCAGCAGGAGGCGTTGAGTAATTCTCGTGACACCAGCCTTAAAAAAGGACTTGGCCTGCAGTCTGCCACACACATCTCCCTCAGGGCCCCAGCAAGGCCACCGCAGCTGGTAGGTGCTTAATGGAGGATTTCTAGGATTTTGCATCTTGGTTATCTCATCGTTGAGGACTCGACCTGCATCTGGCATAGTCTAGGAGATGGAATTGAGGAAGGCCTATGCACAGAGTACCGGGAATTAGAGAGCTGAGTCACCGGAGAGTCTTGAACCTCAGAGCAGCTGCCTTTCTCTTGGACTCAGGCCAAGATTGAGAGAGACTGATGACATACTGCATCTCACAGGTTCCCAGGGGCACAAGGTTATTTGCAACCACAGCAGCTCCATGGGCTAAGGAGGCCTTGGGTTTCTGCAGGGACAGGAAGCATCAGAGCAGAGAAGAGCAGATGGAATGGTGATCGATGTAGGGCCCTGAAGTTTACTTGGTTGTCTTCTAGAATTGTGAGGTGCTGTGTTTACAGAAAAAACATAGCTTGCACTGCGCTCAGTCGCTGGATCCCAGGGAAAAGGGCTAAATAAAGACAATCTGCAATGCATTGGAAGGAAAAACTGAGAGGCTTATATATTTATAAGAGGTATTCCTACTATATATTTGTAAATTTTCCACAGTGTAGGAATGTCCAGATGCCATTAAAAAAAAACAGACTAAGTGTATTTATTCATTTATCTATTTTTATTGACATTGTAATTGTATAAATTCAGATGTCTTTTTTTTTTTTTTTTTTTTTTTGAGATGGAGTTTTGCTCTTCTTGCCCAGGCTGGAGTGCAATGGCATGATCTCAGCTCACTGCAACCTCCTTCTCCTGAGTTCAAGCAATTCTGCTGCCTCAGCCTCCGGAGTAGCTGGGGCTGGGACTACAGGCATGCACCACCATGCCCAGCTAATTTTTCTGTACTTTAGTAGAGACGGGGTTTTGCCATGTTGGCCAGGCTAGACTTGAACCCCTGACCTCAAGTGATCCTTCCACCTCGGCCTCCCAAAGTGCTGGGATTACAGGACTGAGCCACCTCGCCCAGACTTTTCTTTTTTTTTTTAATGGAACTCTTCACAAATTTGTGTGTCATCCTTGAGCAGGGGCCATGCTAATATTCTCTGTGTCAGATGCCACTTTTTTTTTTAGACGGAGTCTCACTCTGTTGCCCAGGCACCTGCCCCCATCCCCAGCTAATTTTTTGTGTATTTTTAGTAGAGACGGGGTTTCACTATGTTGGTCAGGCTGGTCTGAAACTCCTGACCTCAGGTGATCTACCCTCCCCTGCCTCCCAAAATGCTGGGATTACAGGCATAAGCCACCGCGCCTGGCCTCAGATGCCACTTTTAAAGAGAAAAGGCAGTCTGCATGGATGGTGGAGTTCTTTGTTTTTTGTTTGTTTGTTTGTTTTTGTTGTTGTTGTTGTTTTTTGAGACAGAGTCTCACTCTGTCACCCAGGCTGGAGTGCAGTGGCACAATCTCTGCTCACTGCAACCTCCATCTCCCAAGTTCAAACAATTCTCCTGTCTCAGCCTCCCAAGTAGCTGGGACTACAGGTGCCCGCCACCACGCCCAGTTAATTTTTGTATTTTTAGTAGAGGTGGGATTTCATCATATTGACCAGGCTGGTCTCAAACTCCTGACCTTAGGTGATCTGCCTGCCTCAGCCTCCCAAAATGCTGGGATTACAGGTGTGAGCCACCACTCCTGGCCTCTTTGTTTTTTAAATTCAGTACACATCTTAGTATTCTAATATATTGTCTCCTAAATGAGTTTTTATTTAACTATTTAAAATTTTTATCAAATTTATGCAGATAAGTAATCTAAAAAGTCAAATAGTTCTAGAAGACATAACAAAAACTATAGTCCGGTACCAACCCCTAATTCTCTGTTCCTAGAAGTAAAAGCATTTCGATGCTCAATTAGTTTTCTTCTTCCTGTTTCTTAATAGGAAGTTATATCAGTCAGGGTTCAGTGCAGGAACTAGAGATTATGCTAGGTAAATTAACAGGAAGACATTTTACAAAGGGTATTAAGAGCTTTTGAAATCTTTAGAAAGGCTGAGGGCGCAGGTTCTAAGCTGGGCTTTATGAAATGATATCCAGAACTATACAGATCTACTAGGTTTTCTTTTGATCATTTGTCTATGAATTTATCACAAATTTGTCAGCAAATTCTACAGAAGTCTATTTTTTTCTCTGCAGTTAATGTATTACAATTAATCAATTCCCTCTTTTTCTTGGTAATATCATTCTGTGACCAGGTAAAGGAATTTTCTTAATTCCTGAGGTTTTGGCACCCCCCCTTTTTTTTTTTTGAGATCCACTGTCACCCAGGCAGAAGTGCAACGGTGCAATCTTGGCTCACTGCAACCTCTGCCTTCTGGGTTCAAGCAATTCTCTGCCTCAGCCTCTTGAGTAGCTGGAATTACAGGCGTGTGCCACCATGCCCAGCTAATTCTTTTGTGTGTTTTTGGTACAGATGGGGTTTTACCATGTTGACTGGGCTGGTCTCAAACTCCTAGCCTCAAGTGACCAACTCACCTTGGCTTCACAAAGTGCTGGAATTCAAGCATGAGCCACCATGCCCGGCCTCCAAACCATTTTGATCTGGACCTGTGGATCCCCAGTTCTCCCACACAGCAACCTCCTAGGGTGTCTCTTCAGCATCCTCCTGGGATTTTCATTCTCTTCGCTCTTTGGAGGATCCCACATCTTTATCTCTCTTGATCTAATCCCTTACTTTGATGGAATTTCCTAAGGTAAGGGGCAAGGGAGGGTAGTTTTTGAAATTTTGTCTGAAAATGTCTTTTATATTATTATTACATCTGATTAACAGTTTTACTGAAAATAAAATTCCAAGTTGTAAAATTTACACCTAAATTAGGAAAGTACTGCTCCACTATCTTCCAGCTTCCAGTGCTACTGTTGAAAAGCCCTCAGCTAGGTGTTACTGTGCACACCTGTAATACCAGCACTTTGGGAAGCCAAAGTGGGAGGACTGCTTGAGCCCAGGAGTTCAAGATCAGCCTGGGCACCGTAGTGAGATTGTGTCTCTATAAAACATAAAATAAAATTTAAAAATTAGCTGGGCATGGTGGTACACGTCTGTAGTTTTCAGGAGGCTGAGAGGGGATGATCCCTTTAGCCCAGGAGTTCAAGGCTGCAGTGAGCCATGATTGTATCACTACACTCCAGCCCGGGTGACAGAGTGAGATCCTGTCTCACTGTTTATTTTTATAAAAATAAAAATAAAAAATAAAGAAAAGAAAAAGAAAAATAGGAGAAACCTCTATACTATTTGAGTTTTGATCTTTTTTATGTGACCTGTTATTTTCTTTTTGTCCAATTTGTGATTTTCCTTTTTGTCCTCAGTATTTTTAAAATTATGATACTATACCTTGGATTTCATTCCTTTTGTTAGACACTTCTGTTAGACACTTGATGTCTATGTCTGTCTCACTTTGGAATCATATCTCTCGGTTCTGAGAAAAGTTCTTGAATTATTTCTTTGATAATTTCATCCCTTCTGTTCCCTCTGTCTATTCTTTCTAGAAATCCTCCTATTCATCCAGATTATCTAATTTTCATATATTTTCTGTACCATCTACATTTCTTTTCCTTTTCTTTCTTTTGGGACAGTGTCACCCAGCTTGGAGTGTAGTGGCACTATCTCGGCTCACTCCAACCTCCACCTCTCCCGGCTTCAAGCAATTCTCCTGCCTTAGCCTCCCAAGTAGCTGGGATTATAGGCACATGCCACCACTCCTGGTTAATTTTTGTATTTTTAGTAGAGATGGGGTTTCACCGTGTTGGCAAGGCTGGTCTCGAACTCCCTAATCTCAAGTGATCAACCCACTTCAGCATCCCAGAGTGCAGAGATTACAGGCCTGAGCTACTGTGCCCAGCTCCATCTACATTTCTTTACCCTTTGCTTCTTTTTAGAAGATTTCTTCAACTTAAAATTTTTTATTTAACAATGTGTTCTTTTACCATGGAGAAAATATCATCTCTTATGTTTACGAAAATATTAATTGCAGTGGATTTTATTATTTGGCTCTTTGCATTCTCTAAATTTCCTCTTCCTTTTTTTTTTTTTTTTTTTGACAGAGTCTTTCTATTGTGATCGAGGGCAGTGGCTTAATCACAGCTCAATGAAGCCTCAACCTCCCAGACTCAAGTGATCCTCCTATCTCAGCCTCCTGAGCAGCGGAGACTACAGGTGCACGCCACCGTGCCCGGCTAATTTTTGTATTTGTTTGTAGACGCAGAATCTCGCCATGTTGCTCAGGCTCTTCTTGAACTCTCGGGCTCCAGCGATCCGCCCAGCTTGGCTTCTGAAGGCATTGAGATTACAGGCGTGAGCCACCGCACCTGGCTTTATATTCCTTAATTCTTGTGTTTTCAATACATGTCTTTCATGTCAGTGGTTTTCATCCCATAATGACTAGGTTCTTATCAATGTATTGCCTCTCAACAGTAAATGCATCCTCTTAACGGCTCTGTATTAATGAATTAGGCGGTTCTCCTTCGCAGCCAGCACAATATCAAGCTTTCTCAGTAGAGGGCGCCGGAGGGACACTGCCGGAGGAAAGCATTTCTTCTATCTGTGGTTCCTGGAGCTACGGTTTGTGATTCTTGTTGCTCCTGCGGCAGGGCCCATCAGTGGCCAGGTGGCAATATCCGGTGGCCTCTGTCCCAGCTGCGTGCTGACAGCATGCGTTCCCCCAGCGAGCTCGCCCTGACGTGGACGCTGCCTGCCCCAGGCCTTGCATGCAGTGAGTGGGCTCCCGGGGCGGCAACCCTCCAGTTTCCCGCTTGCTCACGACTGTGCATAGGCTTTGGCCTGGGCATCCCAGGGAAATAATCTGGCACCCGGTGGGCACATGCACACTTTCTGCCGCGAGTTCTGAATCCAGCTTTGGGGTGGGGATGCTTCCACGTGTGTCCTTCTTTGGGTACTCTCCCTCGGCCCTATAGCATTCTTTGGAGTTCTCTGTACGTCTTTTTAGCTACTCCCCGTTACGGTCAATAATTCTTTCTAATAATACACTTTCTCTGCTCAGATTGGGGCTTGGGCTTTGTGAACGATACAGTAATCCTTGGCTTACTTACATCTTAAGCTGTTTGGAAACTCCAGGTGTGTGTGCTGGGGGTGGGGGGAGGTTTCAGTGGGCTTCGCCATAGTGCAACTGGGCTGAACTGTTTGTCCAGAAGACCCTTGAATTAGGGTCCAGTCAGGTGAAAGAAAAAAAATCCAAATATTTAAACAAAGGTAATTTTGTTTTATTTTATTTTATTTGAAAAGGAGTTTCACTCTGTTGCCCAGGCTGGAGTGCAGTGGGGCGATCTCGGCTCACTGCAATCTCAGTTTCCCAGGTTCAAATGATTCTCCTGCCTCAACCTCCCAAGTAGCTGGGATTACAGGCACCTGCCACCACACCCAGCTAAGTTTTGTATTTTTAGTAGAGTCAGGGTTTCACCATGTTGGCCAGGCTGGTCTGAAACTCCTGACCTCGGGTGATCCACCTGCCTCGGCCTTCCAAAGTGCTGGCATTACAGGTGTGAGCCTCCGTGCCCAGACAGAGGTAATTTTGTATAAAGGATTGTTAACCACATATTGAGATCTAAAAAGACAAAAAGGGCACTGAGATACTGCAGAGGTAGAATGCGTGGAAATCAGGAATGGGGCAACTGCCTCTCCCTCAGGCTTGGGGAACTGAGGGAAGAGGTCAGGATTATTCAATGGGAGAGTCTGGGAGGATGGCCCCACGGAGTTAGAACTCAGTTCCCTAAGGAGGAGCCTGGCCAGTGAGCCGGTATCACTGAGGCTGTGGGAAGAGGCCATTGCCGGGAGTAGGGAAGAACTGCAGTTTGGGACCTGCTACTGCTGCTGGACCAGCTGTTGCTGCAGGGCTGAAGATCCTTGGCTGTGGTGATGCCCGCAGGATTGGGAAGCCAACAAGGGAAGGGGGTCCCTTCTTCCTCCAGTGCTGAAACCTCCCTCTACACCTAAGAGGAAACCAGCTGGAAAGGAGAGAGTGGAAGAGGGTTTTGAAGTCAAGTGAGAGTAGCTTAGTATCTGTCAGAACCCCTTACCCCTGTGGTCCTAGGTGTCTGGTCAGTCTCTCCAAAGAAGGTTACTCTATTCGTCGGCCTGGGGCAAGTCTGGCTGCTGGAGTTCTCAGAACCAGCTTTGTGGAGGGGACCAGGAAGCCTTACTGTTCCATATGCAGGCTTTTACATAATCTTAAATGACTTTTTCTTTCCTTTATTGCTTCTTTTATTTTGTTATTTCTTTTATTATTACTTATTTTCTATTATTATTTCTTCATTATTTTGTTTCGTTTTCTTTTCTTCTGGTCACATAAAGCCAGAAGACCATAGGCCATATATATGTGTGTAATTTTATTTTATTTTTTTCTGGTAGAGCTGGCATCTTGCTATGTTGCTTAGGCTGGTCTTGAATTCCTGGACTTAAGTGCCTTGGCCTCCCAAAGCGCTGGGATTATAAGCATGAGCTATCGTGCACAGCCTTAAATGATTTTCGTTGTGGTTCCCAGGACGTGGCATGGTTCAACGCCTCCAGTGAGCGAACCATTCATTAGGGTAGAATATAGGGGCTCACTCTGCCATGCACGTTGAATTAGGAGATCTAGGGTTCTAATGGTTTCTTACACAGACCATCAACCTCTGGTTCCAGGCCCTCTTGCACACTCAGTTTTGGGATACTTGGTCTCTCCATTCCTTACTGGGGTTCTGCTATGTGAAATCAGCCTGCTTCTGAGATTCTCCCACAGACATTTTACCTTTAAATTTCTCTTATTTGCTAAGACATTTGTCTATTTGTTACCCATATCTTGGTTTATTCTCTATTTATTTAGATTGTGTAGTCAGTTTCTCCCTCTCCCCCCCTCTGTCTCTCTCCCTCTCTCTCTCTCTCTCTGCCTCTCTCTCCCTATCTCTCCCTCTCTTTTGTTCTTGTCAGTTCTTGCCTTTTAAAACCCCTTTATCACATTTTGGTGGGATTTCTGCTGGAAGCAGAGATGGTTGTGTCCAATCAGCCATATAAAGCCTGAAGGCCCGGCCAGGAACGGTGGCTCACATCTGTAATCCCAGCACTTTGGGAGGCCAAAGTGGGTGGATCACCTGAGGTCGGGAGTTCGAGACCAGCCTGACCAACATGGAGAAACCCTGCCTCTACTAAAACAAAACAAAAACAAAAAGTTAGCCAGACGTGGTGGTACATGCCTGTAATCCCAGCTACTCAGGAAGGTTGAGGCAGGAGAATCACTTGAACCCAGGAGGCGGAGGTTGTGGTGAGCCGAGATTGTGCCACTGCACTCCAGTCTGGGCAACAAGAGCGAAACTCGGATTAAAAAAAAAGAAAAAAAAAAGCCTGAAGGCCCAGTTGAATTTGTGGTGTAGATGTGGTGGGCTCTAGGTACGCAGCGCAGCTTAGCTGGCAGTATGTAGAAGCGAATACCAGGAAGTCTTTCTTTTCATTTCCCTCTGTTTTCTCTGGCTTGCCTCTGCCCAGGTGGCACTGGGGCCTCTGCTTCAGTGTATGCCTCAATGTATTTCCAACAAGATCCTTTCTTATGGAGATGTAGATGAGACAGCCCAGAAATCTGACTGATGTGCCATGCTATGGAGAGATCTTCTGGGAACAACAAAAGGGAGTTTGCAGTTCTCATTCTATTTTTCCTGGCCTCTAATGATCAGAAGCAAAGCAGAGCCAAACAAATAGGCTAATTTACATTCCCTGCTATTGATGCTCATAAAATGCTGCATTTGTATATTGCTGCTCAAAGCACAGACTGCAGAAAGAGTATTGAAGTGGTTCTGACAACAATCTTAAGAACTGTAGAGAGACTCTCTTGCTCAATAATTTTCTCCTTATGTTAAAAATAAAACTGAACATGGTGGCTCACATCTGTAATACCAGCACTTTGGGAGGCCAAGGTGGGAGGATAACTTGAGTCCGGGAGTTCAAGACCAGCCTGAGCAACATAGTAAGACTCCCGTCTCTACAAAAAATACAAAAATTAGCCAGGTGTGGTGGCTCACACCTGTAGTCCCAGCTGCTGGGACTAAGGTAGGAGGATTACCTCTAAGGCTAAGGTAGGAGGATTACCTCAACCCAGGGAAGTTGAGGCTGCAGTAAGCCGTGATTGCACGACTGCACTCTAGTCGGCAACAGAACGAGACCCTGTCTCAAAAATAAATAAATAAATAAATAACATTGGCTGGACATGGTGGCTCAAGCCTGTAATCCCAGCATTTTGGGAGGTTGAGGTGGGAGGACTTGAGTCCAGGAGTTTGCAACCAGCCTGGACAACATAGTGAGACCCCATCTCTACAAAAAGTGAACAAAATTAGCCAGGCATGGTGGTGTGTTCTTGTAGCCCCAGCTACTCAGGGAGCTGAGGCGGGAGGATCGCTTGAGCCTGGGAAGTTGAGGCTGTAATGAGCCGAGATCGCACCACTGCCCTCCAGCTTGGGCAACAGGGCGAGCTCCTGTCTCGAAAAGGAAAAAAAAAAAGTTATCAGGTCTGAAATAAAATATACATAATATAAGAAAACAGAAGTAATTTCTAACCCCAATAAATAAAGATAGAGACATTGCTAACATTTTGGTATATTTTCTTCTTTTTTGTTGTTGTTGTTTTTGTCCTGTTTTATTTAGAGATGGTCTCCCTTTGTTGCCCAGGCTGGGGTGCAGTGGTGCTATCAGCTGACTGTGACCTTAAACCCCTGGGCTCAAGTGACCCTCTGACTGAGCCCCCCAAGTAGCCGGGACTACAGGCATGTGCCATCACATCTAGCTTTTTTTTTGTTTTCTGAAATAAAAATGAGTTATATTTTGCTGTAACATGAGTTTAGGGACCAGGCCTGCGTAGTTGTAGTCATGCTTTATGATATGGCTGGAGACTCAGTTAACTGCTGGTTCATGAGCTGGAGCAATCCCAAAATCGTTTTCTAAAGGATGCCTGGCTCTGGTGTTTTCACACTGGCTTCTGTGGAGCATCTCTAAGCAGAGGCTGTGTGGTGATCTGTCCAGGTGGGAGCACAGGCTGAGTGACTCAGTTTTCATGAGACGATGTATACCTGTTGCCCGCCCAAATGAGTTCTCAAAAAATGGTAATGAGACTGGGCGCAGTGGTTCACAACTGTAATCCCAGCACTTTGGGAGGCTGAGGCTGGCGGATCACTTGAGGTCAGGAGTTCGAGATCAACCTGGCTGACATGGTGAAACCCCGTCTCTACTAAAACTACAAAAAATTAGCTGGGCGTGGCGGGTGCCTGTAGTCCCAGATACTTCAGAATCTGAGGCAGGAGAATCACTTGAACCTGGGAGCCACAGGTTGCAGTGAGCCAAGATTGTGCCACTGCACTGGGCAACGGAATGAGACTCCGTCTCAAAAAAAAAAAAAGAAAAAAGAAATAAAGCAGATATATAGTAGTCCCTTGGTATACGAAGGGGATTGGTTCCAAGACTCCTGTGTATACCAAAACCCACACATATTCAAGTCCAGCAGTCAGCCCTTTGGATCCCAAATACATGTAAAATTGGGCCTTTGTATGCATGGGTTTCACATGTCACCATTACTGTGTTTTTGATCTGCATTTGATTGAAAATAACCCATGTGTAAGTGGACCTATGCAGTGCAAATCCATGTTGTTCAAGGGTCAACTACATGGACATTAAATTAAGCAAGACATAAACTGGGATGTTAAAGCATGTGCAATAAATGAAAACTCCAAGAAATGACAAAAATGATTAGAGAAAATCAAATGAAGTACTGCTAAAAAGTTTTAGGCAATTTTAACAAAACAGGAAAAACTTTATCAAGTTGATTTTTGCAAAGAAACTGGAACAGGAGCTCCCTCTGCTCAAGTGTCTGTGCCCCTTAGGAGGGCAGTCCTGAGGAGCCAGCATATAGCCCAGAACTGACATTAATGCCCTCAGACAGGCTCCCACTGCCTCCCGCCTTCCTTCTCTCACTGTCTAAAATCCCAGTCCTAAAACTCTGTTTGATGTTTAGCAGAGGAAGACACATTCAGACATGCATAATAATGGTAGCAGGCAGAGGGGAGGAGAGCGATGAAAGATGTTGAAGGAGCCATGGGGACTCTGGGGCTACCCCAAGGAGGCTGTGTTTTAAAATGTGTTTACACAGGCCTTTTCCATCATAAGTACATCTTTATTATTATATGTATTTTGGAAAACACAGGAAAGTATTTCAAAAGCAAATCCTAAAGTAGTAAGCCTTAGATCATTGTGAAAGTTAATTTTTAAAAATATTTATTAAATTTAATTAATTAATTTTTTGAGTCATGGTCTTGCTCTGTCACTTGGGCTGGAGTGCAGCGGCACAATCACGGCTCACTGCAGCCTCAACTTCTCAGGCTCAAGCGATCCTCCCACCTCAGCCTCCCAAGTAGCAGGGACCACAGGCACTCGCCATCATGCCTGGCTAATTTTTTCTCATTGTTTTTTGTAAGGACCGAGTCTTACCGTGTTCTCCAGGCTGGTCTTGAACTCCTGGGCTCAAGCAATCCACCCATGTAAACCTCCCAAAGTGCTGAGATTACAGGGATGAGCTACTGTGCCCAGCCAAAGGTTAATTTTATGTGTCAGTATGGTTAAGCTGTGGTACCCAAATATTTGGTCAAACATTATTCTAGATATTTCTACTAAGGTATTTTGTAGATGAGATCAACATTTAAATGGATGGACTTTGAATACAGCAGATTACCCTCCCATATGTGAGTGGGCCTGACGTCCTCCAAGGAAGAGGGAATTCTGCCTCCACGTTATCTTTAGGCCTGAACTGTGACATTAACTCTCATCTCCAAACCTGCCGGTTTTCCCTGCAAATTTTGGACTTGCCAATCTCCACAATCGTGTGAGCCAATTCCTTTAAATCTCTCTCTCTCACCTATACGAGCTCCTTTGAGCGTGTCTTCTCATCTATGTGAGAGAGAGACAGAGAGAGAGATGTTAGTTCTGTTTCTCTGGAGAACCCTAATACAGTTATGGTTTCATTTTAAAACACTTTTTTTCCTAGTCTTTTCTTTATATCTAGGTGGTGGTTGTTGTTTAGGGTTTTTTTTTTTTTTTTTTTTTTTTTGAGGAGTTGTATTTTTTTTTCACCAATTGCATGTATAATTATGTGTTCCTTAATGTCTTTTATTTATTTATTTATTTATTTATTTATTTATTTATTTTTGAGACAGTCTTGTTCTGTCACCCAAGATGGAGTAAAGTGGCGTGATCTCTGTTCATTGTAACCTCTGCCTCCCGGGTTCAAGAGATTCTCCTGCCCCAGCCTGCCAAAGAGCTGGAATGACAGGCACCCGCCACCACGCCTGGCTAATTTTTGTATTTTTAGTCGAGACAGAGTTTTGCCATGACCTCAAGTGATCCGCCAGCCTCGGCCACCCAAAGTGCTGGGATTACAGCATGAGCCACTGTGCCTGGCCTTTAATTCTTTTTAAATAAATTATTATGACACTATTGTCTTCTTTGTTAATATAAGTTTTAATAAAAGTCACTTAAGTGGCTCCCCAATGATGCACAAAGTACATAGTCTATAATTTATAGTTTTTCCTGTTAAATGTTTCTGCTGCTTCCAATATTTTGTTAAGATAGTAAATTGTAATGGACTTTTTTTGTTTATAAAGCATTTTATACAATTGAGAATTGGATAGATTCCCAGAAATGAGATGACTGCTTCGAAGTCACAGTCTAAGAGACACAAAGAGAACAGCAGCGACCTGCAGCAAGCTGGGCCAGAGACTCCAGAGGCTGCTGTCAAGGCCTGCTGGGGAGGAAGCCATGGCCAGTGGGGTGGCCAAGAGTGGACACAGAATCCGCCCTCAGCTCCCCGCAGCTGCCCTCAGCCTCATGTTTAATCAGGCTCCACTAAAGACCTAGGGATAACAGATGAGAATTCCAGATACACTTAAAACTGGAAATGAGACATGGCGCTTTCAGATTTCAGAGGCCCACGCCCCCCGCTGTATGCACCTCCTACGGAAGGCTTCTCTGCCTCACCTTTAGCATGCTCTGAGTTTTGGGGGCCAGCATAACTCCCCAAGATGGGTGGCTCCCTTGAGTGTGCCTTCACTATGCAAAATCCAAGCTCCCAACTCTGTCCTTGTTCTGGTTCAAAGACAGGAAGAAGTTTCCCCACTCAATCCAGCTTTTGGCCCACCTACTTACCAGGATCTGTCTTCTTCAGGATGATTTAAAATGAGAATGAGCTACTCTCTGAAGGAGAAATGTCCCAACCTATGGCCTGTGACCTCACTACCTTATGACCTGTGAGGGAGACTACAGGTCCAGCAGAAATAGAAAGCGAGCTCGGTGTAATTTACAATGTTCTAGTAGTCACATCGAAAAGGTAAACAACGACAGGTGAAATTAATTCTAATAGTAAATTTTATTTAACCCAGCATATCCAAAATATTATGATTTTGACAAGTAATATAAAAATTATTAGTGAGACATTTTACTGGTTTTTTTTACTAAGTCTTTGAAATCTCATGTGTGTCTTGCACTTAGGAGCACATTTGTATTTGGACTAGCCACATTTCATGTGCTCAGTTGCTACATGTGGCTAATGGCTACCACATAGGACAGCACAGACTTACTGCACAGTTTAACTGAGCTGATCCTAGCAACAAATACTCATCTTGCATCACATGTGTCTCAAGAATAAGTTATTATTGTTATTATTATTTTTTCTTGAGATGGAGTCTTGCTCTTATAGCCCAGGCTGGAGCACAGCAGCATGATCTTGGCTCGCTGTAACCTCTGTCTCCTGGGTTCAAGTGATTCTCTTGCCTCAGCCTCCCGAGTAGCTGAGATTACAGGTGCACACCACCACGCCTGGCTAATTTTTGTTTTTTTAATAGAGATGGGGTTTCACCATTTTGGCCAGGCCGGTCTCAATCTCCTGCCCTCAAGTGATCTGCCCGCCTTGGCCTCCCAAAGTGCTGGGATTATAGGCTTGAGTCACCGCGCCCGGCCAATAAGTTATTTAGTCTTGAATTGCAGATTTCACTGAACATCTACAAATCAGTCTATGATGTCCTTAAGTTGCTCAGTGGGGCCAGTTTTCCCCATTCCAAGATGAAAATATGGACAGTACTAAGACTATTCTGATCTCTCTTAGGTCCTATAGTTATTTTATATTACCAAACACAATGTCAATTCAGAAACTCAACGTCTAGTTCCAAAGGTAAGTCTCCTTTCCTCCAGCAAGGACTTTGCAAGGATGGGAAGATGAGAAATGGGGAAACAGGTCCTCAACCTTATGCATCTGTCCCTCTTCTCCTGTCTTGTAATGGTTTCTAACCCTGCAAGGTTGAGTAGAATGGGGAAGGGTTGGGGGAAGGAGTGGTCTGGAGTCTGGAGCAGACACAGTTTGCAAGAGGGCTTTGGGACTGGCAGGTGCTTACAGGCGATTCCTCCTCCTTGGGTGTTTCTTCAGAGACTCCTCACCCCAATGCCATGCAGTTGCAAATGCGGCTTTCCTTCCACGATTGATTCCTCCCACAACCCCTAGGAATGCAGTAATCTCTTCAGCTTCTCTCTGCTGAGGCCTGTTGATGCCTGTAGGTGGCCACGTCAGACAGGATTAGCTCGCTCCACATTAGCTCGCTTCCTAGCAAGCCTCACACCTAGTCTGCTGGAAACACTTACACAGCCTTGCCCTGAATCCCGGGATCCAGGTCTCCAGTGCATCCTCCTTTCTTATACTCCCACCCCCAGGGCAGAAAACCAGCCTGTCTCCTACCATTAGGTTTGCAGACAAATGCCAGATGCCAGCCCATTGCCATCTGTCCACTGGGGAGGGGGAAGCTTCATGCTGGACAATAGGAAAAAAGAGTTGAAACTATTCTGAATTAGATGATTATATACATAAAATGATATTGCTTGACACCTGAAGGGAACAAGAAAAACTCTGGAGCTTTCTTGATCTAGTGACATGAAAGAAAGATGGGGTCCATGTGCTGTGGCTCATGCCTGTAATCCCAGCACTTTGGGAGGCTGAGGCTGGAAGACACCTTGAGTCCAGGAGTTCAAAGCCAGCCTGGGCAATATGGCGAGATCTAATCTTTATTGAAAAAATAAAAATAAAACATAGCAGGGCATGGTGGTGCATGCCTGTGATCCCAGCTATTCGGGAGGCTGAGGTGGGAAGATTACTTGAGCCAGGGAGATTGAGGCTTCCGTGAGCCATGATCATGTTACTGCATTCCAGCAAATTAAAACAGCTTAAAAAAATTTTTTTAGCCTTGACTTGAAACTCAGAGACCTTGAGAAAAAAGAAAGAAAGAAGGAAAGAAAGAAAGGAAGAAGGAAGGAAGGAAGGAAGGAAGGAAGGAAGGAAGGAAGGAAAGAAAGAAAGAAAGAAAGAAAGAAAGAAAGAAAGAAAGAAAGAAAGAAAGAAAGAAAGAAAGAAAGAGAGAGAAAGAAAGAAAGAGAAAGAAAAGAACGAAAGAGAGAGAGAAAGAAGAAAAGATGGGACCATTGGTTGCCATGGACACTGTTTCCACAGCTACTTGGCTGTTTTGATTGTCATCACATATTGTTTGAAGGACTCTGCTATGAGAAAAATGTAACTATTTCTCAATTTAACCATGATAGACAATAAATAGATAAAATAAGTTTGAGACAGAAACTATTAAGGGGAAGAACAAGACTAGAACCCAGGTTTTCTGCTTCTTATCTGGTGTCCGTTTTCACTCTGAAACTCACTTAGGGTCACAGAATCACTGACTCACAGATGCAGTGTGACAAAGATAATCAGAAACCAAGTCACCGTAACAAAAGCCCCCTAAAGGCAGGACACCAGCTCACTGCTGTATCCTCAGTGTTGACGTCAGTGTGCTTGTCCAATAATCTGCACTTAATAAATGTGAGTAGAATGAGTGAATTAATTAATTAATGATATAGTTGTTTATAAGTGAGGGAACAAACATCTGGAAATGTTAAGTGAATCACTGAAAGTCATTTGTATGTGTGTGTGTCTGTGTGTGTGTGTGTGTGTGTGTGTATAAAGTGTATAAATACAGACAGGGTCTCGCTGTGTTACCCAGACTGGTATCCAACTCCTGAGCTCAAGCAGTCCACTTGCCTCGGCCTCCCAAAGTGCTGGGATTATAGGCGTGAGCCACCTCACCCAGTAGAAAGTCATTTATATTTTATAGATTATAAGACATATATTTATTTTCACATTTATCATCTCTCGAATAGGGATGCATCTTACAATCAATGCCATGTCATAGTTTAATTCGCTGTGTTTTTCTCTTAGTGAGGCATGAAATAATGGTATGTTTTCCATGAAATAATGGTATGTTTTCCAGCAACGGAGCCTTAGATGCAATGAGGAACGGCAGTTGTTTGTGGATATATGTTGTGTCTCATGCCAGTGAGTGCAAGGAAAGGGGAGGAGGGGGTGACCCCATGGGATGCAACACAGGCCCTTCTCCAGGCCCTCGGAAGTGGCTCTCAATCTCCTGAGAGGCACCCATCTCGCAGAGGGCCACTACCCAGTCATTGCCACTAGGGGGCTTACCAGACATTTCATCAGGAAGACACAGGCAGTCCTGGGGCCTCTCTTCCGACTAGGCCATTTGTTGCCATGGATATTGTTTCCATAGTTGCTTTGACTGTCACTGCATTTCCCCTCATTATCTGTTTTTGCATGCTGAATATATATTATAATCTAATCTTCATACTCATCAATTTAACAATTTTATCATATCTAGATTTTTCTAATGGCCAGTTTTCATCAATTGTGACGTTCATGGCATTTGACTTTATTAGTGACTTCTGCTTTTTAAAAACATTTGCAGTCCCTGTGTTCCAGTATACAATACTGCATTATACCTCAGCTCACTTCACAAATTGGATATCCACTGCAAGCAACTAAGCACAACTAGTGAATACTAATCCAAATGAAAGAATGGGTCTGTTGTGGTGTCAGCGCAAGAGAAAATTCCTCTGCTCCATGGTGCATTAATAGTAGCTCATTTTGCTTGCTGCCCCATTGGATTACATTGTTGGTGGTAAATATCACTGCTGAAAGCTCCATGAATTTCTTAAAGGTCTCCAAAGAAGGTGTGGAACATTGAAGCATTTCACAATGGTTGCATGTACATGACAGCAATATTCATTCGCTTCTGCCAGGCACCTTGAAGGCAAAAGCTATTTACATGGCTCTCCACTGTGTCCTCAGAGCCATGCACAGGCTTATATGTCCTCGGCAAAGATGTGATGGATGATCAAAGGAATCATCCATGCCACCTCCTTTCATGGGTAGAAGGTAGAAGCTGAAAGAGTCTTCTGGGTATAGAAACTCACGAATACCTCAAAGCCAACTTGGTTCAGGGCTGCTGCCTGAAAAGCTCTGGGTGAGGTCCTGAGTTGAAAATAAAACATCTCTGCTTGTGTTCAATTTTCAAATTCTTTTGAGGGTGAGGCCTGAGAAGTTGCAAACATTTTAAAAAGCAGAACTCACTAGTGAAGGCAAATAAATGCCATAAATGTCAAAATTGCTGACACGTTCCCTACCATCCATCGCACACACAAGAATGTTTTTTCTGTATATCTGCGACTTGTTTTCAGACTGGGGGCTCCTCAAGAACAGGGACTGTGTCTGGTTTTTCTTGCTTGGTTCAAAACCCAATACAGATTGAAGGAAAGATCCGAGAGCCTGCCATTGCAAGCCTCAAGAAGAGAAGACTGAAGGATAAAAGTGTTCACACCTATGAATGATTTTTTATAAAGACAGTGCAGAGCAGTTCATCACTTGAGATTCAGCCCAAATGAGATAAAAAGTGAGTGATCCTGGAGCCAGGAAACCTGAGTTTACCTCCCTCAGCCCCCCCACCCCTCCCTGCCACTTACCATTAAAGAGGTTTGGGGACAATTTATTTAACTTCTCTGAACTTCAGTCTTTGCATTTCTAAGACAGGACGATTTTCCTACCTCACAGAGGTGATGTGAAGATCAAAAGAAACCACATATATGACAGCAGCGCAAAGTGCCCCACAAATATGTCATAAGTCTCAGGTCGATTACCCCATCCCTTGGGAAGCCTTCCAGGATCTGCACAGGCTGAATGAGATCCCTTCTCTGGGCTCTGTCCCAAAGCATTCCTTTATTATAGCACTTAGCATGTTGAACTGTAATTGCTAGTTTTCTTGTCCTTGAGGGCAAGAACTACGTCATTCACTTCTGTTAGTCTGCTGTCTCTGTTCCCAAAAGAATTCCCAGCACATAGTAGACAGTTACTAAATGAATCCTCAGCCAGGTGCGGTGGCTCACACCTGTAATCCCAGCACTCTGGGAGGCTGAGGTGGGTGGATCACAAGGTCAGGAGTTCGAGACCAGCCTGGCCAACATAGTGAAACCCCGTCTCTACTAAAAATACAAAAATTAGCCAGGTGTGGTGGCACACGCATGTAGTCCCAGATACTCAGGAGGCTGAGGCAGGAGAATTGCTTGAGCCCGGGAGGTGGAGGTTACAGTGAGCTGAGACCACACCATTGCACTCCAGCCTGGGTGACAGAGTGAAACTCTGTCTCAAAAAAAAAAAAAAAAAAAAAAAAAAGAATCCTGATTTCTTTGTGCTTACCAAGAAGATCAAAACAGAATAAATAGCACCAAAAGAAAGCATACATTTATTCATTTATTCCAAAATGTGTATTTCATCCCATCTAAGATGACATTGAATGCAAGATGCACCATTACTTATGCCCCACTAAGGAAGAAAGAGTGCTACCGACTGGTTCATGATGTGCTATCAAGCGTAAGACACATTTCCATTTTTAAACATTTCTTGTTTGTTTTTTTGTTTGTTTGTTTGTTTTAGACAGTGTCTCATGATGTTGCCCAGGCAGGTCTCTAACTCCTAGCTCTGGGCAATCTTCCTACCTTGTCCTCCAAATGTG
This sequence comes from Theropithecus gelada, assembly GCF_003255815.1. Taxonomy (NCBI): domain Eukaryota; kingdom Metazoa; phylum Chordata; class Mammalia; order Primates; family Cercopithecidae; genus Theropithecus; species Theropithecus gelada. Next base: position 90,839 of record NC_037671.1, read on the forward strand.
GTGGGATTACAGGCCTGAACCACTGCATCCAGTGGACATCTCCATTTTATTTTTGTTTTTTTGAGACAGCATCTCACTCTGTCACCTAGGCTGGGGTGCAGTGGCATGATCTCGGCTCATTGCAACCGCTGCCTCCCAGGTTCAAGTGATTCTCCTGCCTCAGCCTCCCAAGTAGCTGGGATTACAGGTGTGCACCAACACACCTGGCTAATTTTTAGTAGAGACGGGGGGTTTCACTATGTTGGCCAGACTGGTCTCAAACTCCTGACCTCAAGTGATCCACCCGCCTCAGCCTCCCAAAGTGCTGGGATTACAGGCGTGAGCCACCGTGCCTGGCTGACATCTCCATTTTAGATTATGATCCAATGGGGGAGATGCGCATTGTAGACTCAATGAAGCACATGATTATTAAATACCTACTCTGTCTCATATATCGTCCTCAAAACCCCTATTCTCAAGGAACTGACATTCTAGTGGAAGGAGACAGACATAAAACAAGTAAGTTAACATGTAAATAAGCATAAGTTCAGCTTGTCATCAGCTCCATAAAGAAAATAAATATGGTAATCTGTAGAGACCGAAGAGAGGGGTTTGTTTTAGATAAATCACAAGAAAGGTCCTGAATAGACCTGAAAAATGGCTACGTGTTTTCTAAGGTATCAAACAATACCTCGCTAAGGGAGAGTGTTGAATCACTGTTGCTTCACCAGACATTCTTGTTTAGAAAGACAGGGGACTGGACCAGAATGTGCATTCACAGACATTTTCAATGAGAGGTGACACTCCCCAAAAGGCATAAATCCTGTTCAGGCACACTCTAGAGGGGTGTGCTTGCTTGCCTGGTGTCCTCAATCAGAACATATGCAAGTTGGGTTCAGCTGGACCTGGTATGACTCCTTGATGACACTGAAGAGGTCCTTTAAACACCAGACTTTAGAAAGAGAAAAGGAGGATTAGCTGAGTGGGGCTGATGAACTGTATGCATTTACCAAAGGCATGGAATGCACAGACACGTGTGACAACGTACAAGTGTCGTCTGAGTATGAGCGTATTATGATTTGGGAGTCAACTACCAAATCTTGTAGTTCAGGGTCCCAGGAATGGTTAGAAAGGTATTTCCCTTATTCGTTCAGGCTTCTTTTTTTTTTTTTTCTTTTTTCTTCTGGGTGTTTCTGCAGCATCTTCTCCTTGTGTTTTCTATCTTCAATACTCTCCAGAGACCAGATCCTCATGTATATCTCTCTGGGCCCTCAAATGCCAAAACCATACTCTCCTTCCCGGTAGCACCCCGAGGGGGTGGCCTCGTTCTGGAGAAAGCTACATGGCAAGTTGAAGGAGACTGACTGGGTAAAGCCCCCGTGCCGCTGGCAGAACTGCTGCCACAAAGGGACATGCGTGTCTTGGGAATAACTAGTAGAGGCCAGTTGCTATTGACTTTAAGGATGTTCCTTATGCCTTGATCCTATGTACAACTCTGGAATCTTTGGAGAGCAGCAAAAAAGACTGAGATTGAATTTCCCTCTAATCTGACAGGAGCAGAAATTAACGTTTTCTTTCTCTTATTTTTCTTTTTGAGGCAGGGTCTCTCTCTGTTGCCCAAGCTGGAGGGCAGTGACACGATCACAGCTCACTGCTGCCTCGACCTCCTGGGCTCAAGCAATCCTCTCACCTCAGCCTCCCAAGTAGCTGGGACTACAGACATACACTACCATGCCTGGCTAATTTTTTATTTTTTGTAGAGATGAGGTCTCACTATGTTGCCCAGGCTGGTCTTGAACTCCAGGCCTCACACAATCATCCTGCCTCAGCCTCCCAAAGTGCTGGGATTACAGGCGTGAGCCACTGTGCCCAGCTTTTCATTCTTTTTTTTTTTCCCCCCTTTTCTTTTGTTTTTCTTTCTTTCTTTCTTTCTTTTTTTTTTTGAGACAAGACCTTGCTCTGCCACCCAGGCTGGAGTACAGTGGCACAGTCATGGCTCACTGCAGCCTCTACCTCCTGGGCTCAGGCGAGCCTCTTGCCTTAGCCTCCTGCCTTAGCCTCCCAAGTATCTGAGCCTACAGGCATGCACTGCCACACTTGGCTATTTTTTTTTATTTTTAATAGAGACAAGGTCTCACCATGTTGCCCAGGCTGGTATAGATCTTCTGAGCTCAAGTGATCTTCCCATCTCGGTCTGCCAAAGTGCTGGGATTACAGGTGTGTCATCCTACCTGGCCAGAAATTAACTTGATTGAAAGAAAAGAAAAGCTTTTGATATGCTAGCATTTTTGCACGCATGCTTTTGCATGCTAAAGTTTCTATGCCATTTACAGAGATTTCATGGTCTCTTCAATTGCTCTAAGTTGTCTCTGAGGTGCCGAAACTCAAGTACACAGACTTCTCAGCTAGAATTTGTAGCTCTAGCAATTCCTTTGTTTATTGCACAAACCTAGCATGTACTGAGACCAAAAATTCTGCCCCCTTGAAGACCAAGGCAGACTCTGGAATTCCTTGTGCTTGCCAATGCCCTGTGACAGATGCCCAGCCCCAAGCCCCAGCCTGAACTGCAGGAGGAGGATTTTACAGAGACACATTGGACTTTTCCTGCCTGTATATTAACTAAGAGACTCTTCTGTCACTCTTTTTTTCCTGCAATAAACTAATATTCATGCCGGTATCTCTAATCACAAAATTCTCCCTTGGCCACTTGCTGCCTCCACTGGGGCAGAAACGGGAGATCATTTTATTATTCTTCCACTCACTACTATGTGTAGCTCCCACATCCTTAAAACCCTGAGCACTGTGTCTTCCCAGATGTGTCTATGGAGGTATTCTCAGAAGTCTGCATGTTCCAGACAGTGTTTATGTGTCATATCAGTTAGGAGCCCATTCAGCTGGAATCACAAGCAGCTCACCTCACTGAGCTCCGGCACACTGCTCCTCTCATACCCGAAATGTCCGGGAGAAGCAGCCCGGGGCTCAGTATTGCCATCGGGCACCCAAGTGATTTCTTCTCTCTGCTCCACTCTCAGCTTGAAGCCTTCACCCTGCTGTGGGTCTCCCCCTGGCCTCAGCATGGCTTGCTGCGCCCCAGGTCTCATATCTGCATTCCAGGCAGAAAGAGGAATGAAGGGGGAAGGGGCAAAGGGATTTCTCCTTGTGAGCTTCTGCCTTTTCATCTGGAAGGGACACCATCCCCAGGAGCTTATGCCTATATCGCCTTGGCCAGAGCTGTATGTCCTCAGCGCACCGGCTGCAAGGGGGACCGAGAAACTGGGTATTTGGGAAATTGGTTTTTTTCAGCTAAGCATATTACCATCACCCCCAAAACTCAGGTTCTCCAAGCATCAGGGAAGGGGAGACTGGAGCTGTTTCTGTCACGTTTGCCTTCAGGTGATAATCTTGAAAATCCCCATCATATAAGCATTTCCTGGACTCTATTGATGACCAATATAAAACCAACATAAAGCTAATAGAAATGATTAGTCGTTACAATTGTCACAGCCTAACAAGAGTAGAACGAGAACTGTCTTAAAATGCAAATGGTGCATTTGCATTAAGTAAGGGCCCAATAATCCCACAGCTAACTGAGAGACTGAAGGTCTTGAGAGAGCTTGTACAGAGAAGATCCGTGAAAGAAGGAAAACATCACGTGGCAAATGAGATTTGAGAAACTAGGCTGTAGCAATCGGTACCATATTAATGTTGGAGCGAAGAATTCTTCAGTAAAGAAATATCGTGCATTACATTAAACTACTGCTGTTATTTCTAACGTTATTGGAACAGTAGAGCTTTAAGCTCTACAAGAGTTTATACTTCATTTTCTGTTTCATATATATTTACTTTTAAGCCAACACGGCGAGTTCTCAAAAAATATCTTTTCCACCTGGGCATGGTGGCCCACGCCTGTAATCCCAGCTCTTCGGGAGGCCAAGGCAGGTGGATCATCTGAGGTCAGGAGTTCAAGACCAGCCTGGGCAACATGGTGAAACTTCGTCTCTGCTAAAAATACAAAAATTAGCCAGGCGTGGTGGTGCATGCCTGTAATCCCAGCTACTCAGAGGCTGAGGAAGGAGAATCACTTGAACCCAGGAGGTGGAGGTTGCAGTGAGCCGAGATTGCACCACTGGACTCCAGCCTGGGCGACAGAGTGAGACTCTGTCTCGAAAATATATGTATGTCTTTTCCTTTAAAGGGGCTTATCACATAATTCTGAGAAACATCAGTTTAATATTTATTTAATCCAATTTTTTCACTTTAATATTTTAATTTATTGTTCTGTGTTTCTGACTCTGTATCATAATAGTACAATTCCATTATTTAACACTGGCGGTGATGCTGCTCATAGTTATCAGTAGTGAGTAAACAATAATCAACTGTCTTCAAATATCTTTGATTCTTTGGTTTTTGTGCTGAACTTCTCACAGAGCTGTTATATCCAATGCCCTGGCCTTGTCTATGGTCTTAGCCATCATTCACAGGTGCATGAATATGGTGCATTTGCATTAAGTAAGGACAAATCTCTTCTTTCAGGCAGGACTTTTCTCTTACTCAGAGATTAGGTCTGGACTTCGTGTCCTCATTTCACACCGCGATTGATTAAGAAGAGACTCGTTTATTTGCTACGGTGGCCAGTCCCAGACAGGTGCTCATAGATATTTTCTGAATGACCAGTTGACTACAACCTGTAAATGTGACCCTTTGGCCTGCGTGGTAGGAGAATGCAGGTATAGTCCTCTTAAGAGATAAGTTGTATCCTTCAGCTTACAGGTAGACTGAAATAGACAGACTGGGAGACACAGAGTGTTGAGCTCATGCTAGGCACTTAATAAATATTTTGTTAAGGCCGAGCGCGGTGGCTCATGCTTGTAATCCTAGCACTTCGGGAGGCCAAGGTGGGTGGATCACCTGAGGTCAAGAGTTCGAGACCAGCCTGGCCAACACAGTGAAACCCCTGTCTCTACTATAAATATAAAAATTAGCCAGGCGTGGTGGCGTGCGCCTGTAATCCCAGCTACTCCCGAGTTTTTTTGTTGTTGTTAAATGAATGAATGTAGAGATATGACCCAGACAAAAATAGATAAAATTTGCTTTATTGATTTTTTTTTTTTTTTTTTTTTTTTTGAGACGGAGTCTCACTCTGTCGCCCAGGCTGGAGTACAGTGGCCGGATCTCAGCTCACTGCAAGCTCCGCCTCCCGGGTTTACGCCATTCTCCTGCCTCAGCCTCCCGAGTAGCTGGGACTACAGGCGCCCGCCACCTCGCCCGGCTAGTTTTTTGTATTTTTTAGTAGAGACGGGGTTTCACCGTGTTAGCCAGGATGGTCTCGATCTCCTGACCTCGTGATCCGCCCGTCTCGGCCTCCCAAAGTGCTGGGATTACAGGTTTGAGCCACCGCGCCCGGCCTGCTTTATTGATTTGATCAGACTTAATGGATATCTCTTATATCTGAGCTGTGTATAATTCCTCGAAACCTGGCAGATAGGTAAAGGCGATTGTCCGGAGGAAGTAAACAAGGCCAGGCAGAATTAGGAGACACTCAGAGCAGATGAGCATCCTTCTGGGTGTCCTCCACATGCTATTCCAGGGGCCAGCTGCCTTCCTCATGTGGTGGTCCCAGGGCTCCAGACTGGGGTGGAGAAGGGGAGGCCTGAGGACACATCATGCTGCATGGTCTTGCAGAGGCGGACAAGGGGTCTGCTTTTTCTAGAACCAACTGTAGTCACTGCTGGGGTCCTCTTTATGGTGTACTCTAGTCCATGACCTGGGGATGATAAATAACCCTGGTGGATGGATTTAATGGAGGCAGGAAACACTCTTTCTAGGGAGGAAGAAAATGGTTTGCTTTTAAGACTCTGTTCTTCTCTTAACCCTGGTGGTTTGTAATTTATCACTGCTGCCCAGCCTGTTTCCCCGGCTCTGGGAGTCTGCTAGATATCACTGTTTTCTTCAGATTCTGACACTGATGATTAGAGATTAATACTTTCTTTTTTGTTGTTGTTGTTTTTTGTTTTTTGTTTTCTTGTGTTTTTTTTTGAGACAGAGTCTCGCTCTGTCGCCCAGGCTGGAGTCCAGTGGCCGGATCTCAGCTCACTGCAAGCTCCGCCTCCCGGGTTTACGCCATTCTCCTGGCTCAGCCTCCCAAGTAGCTGGGACTACAGGCGCCCGCCACCTCGCCCGGCTAGTTTTTTTTGTATTTTTTAGTAGAGACGGGGTTTCACCGGGTTAGCCAGGAAGGTCTTGATCTCCTGACTTCGTGATCCGCCCATCTCGGCCTCCCAAAGTGCTGGGATTACAGGCTTGAGCCACTGCGCCCAGCCGAGATTAATACTTTCCAAAAATGTGGACATCATTTAGAGGGGAAGAAAAGCCTTTTTTTTTTTTTTTTTTAGATGGAGTCTCGCTCTGTTGCCCAGGCTGGAGTGCAATGGCACCATCTCAGCTCACTGCAACCTCTGCCTCCTGGGTTCAAGCAATTCTCTGCCTCAGCCTCCCGAGTAGCTGGGATTACAGGCGCCCACTACCACGGCTGGCTAATTTTTTTGCAGTTTTAGTAGAGATGGAGTTTCACCATCTTGGCCAGGCTGGTCTTGAAGTCCCGACCTCATGATGCACCCACCTCGGCCTCCCAAAGTGCTGGGATTACAGGCGTGAGCCACCGCACCCTGCCAAAAACAGCCTTAAAAAAACAAAAACAAAAAAAACTTAAACAATTGAAGTTTAAACAAAAACGCATTTTGATAAATGGAACTTGGGAGGAATAGTAATATAGTTCTTATTTTTAAAACTTTTCGAGTTAAAGGTTTAAAAGTCAAAAATTTAGCAAGTTTGGGAGCACAGACTTTCCTCTTCCCACACCCTGAGCCTTTTGAGCCATCTCTTGTTTTAAGTCTCTACACGAAATTAAGAAGGTGTTAACACTAGTGACCTCTCTGGGCCAATGCCTGGTTTGGAGGAAGGAAAGCATCTTTCGTTCTAGAGCAAGAGTGACGGACTTTTCATGGTGATCCACATGATCAGAAATCCAATTTTTTATGACAACAGCGAAGTCCAGAAAGTCCTCCCTCTACTGGTGAATATGAACATGACTCATGCATGAGTCAGGTACATGTGGATGCTTTCATTCCATTTTTCTCTTGTCAGCATCCTTCAGAATGCTCTAGTTTCATGGTGTCATTTTAGCAGAATTAAATGTGAACACCTCAGCTGTATCACGCATTACTTTCGGCTTTACTCACACTTACAAACTGACCCAAAGCTGTGGATTTGCATCTTAGACCGGGGTCAGCGCACAATGGCATCAATGACCGGCAAGAATTAACGAGGCTTTAATGACCTGCCCAAGTTGACTAACCCTGCAAGCCGCCACTTGTTAAAATTTCAATATGCACTTAATCCTTAGGTCAGGATGGCCAAAAAGGACCAGCCCTTCCCCCTCAAGCAGCAGGTCAGAAGCAGAAAGCTTGGGTTTTAGATCAGATGTCAGTGAGAAGAAGCCACAATGTGGGGTCCCCCAGATGACCTCCTTTTCTTTCTGATCAGACTGACCAAAAATCACAGATTGCCTTGACCATTCTGTGACCCAGCCAGCTGCAGGTTTTCCCCAGCAGGCTTGAACTCAAACCAGGGCCTTGAACACTCCCAGGCACTAACAAAGGTATCTAGGTTGTTGCCCAAAACATTGAAAGAAACTGGCTCCAGCCCTGAGTCAAATTCCCTAAACCCTCATATAAAGTCCATCCCCTGACCCCCTTGCTACAGACATGCCGAGGCAGAACAGCCCTTTTCCCTCCCTGCCGGCAGGGAGGACTGCTGCAGCCCTCTGTAAGTTCCCCTAATAGATGCTTTGAATTGATCACCCTGACATCTGAGCTTCTTTCTTTGGAATCCCAATTGGCCCCATCTCTGGAGGGTTTGGGCCTCTCCCTGGGGGAATTCCCCTGCTGCTGCTTTTGTGATGATTCCAGCTGCGAGTTTGGTGAGATGAAACACGCAGGGCTGGCGTGGAATTCTTTTGTCTCCTCTCGTAGAAACAGCAGGGACCCTCAGAGACAGAAAAATACCCAGAGCTCCTCTTTGAGAGCTGGTACAAACTGTCTCTTTGGTATAGAGTAGTGGCGGCTCATAAAAACCCACTCGATTTTGGTTTTAAAAAAATCTTCTGCAGAACTTCAGAGTGGGTAGTAATTAACACAAGAATGTGTAATTTCCGATATGAGTGGACCACCCAGAAGGTTTCGAATTCATCCACTCCTGTGGTCCCCAGTTCCTTGTTTTCTTAGGAAAATTTCCTCTTTTACATCCATCTGTACCTAACAGTTCATGCTTTGCTCTGACTCCCACTGTGTCTTACCATGTTTGTGTTCTTATGTTTCTCACTCTCAGCCTCTCTTCCCTTTCTCTCCTTCCCGTCTCTCACAGCTTCCTCTGTCCCCGGTGCTTTCTGCATCTTTTGTGCCAGGTACTCTTTTCCTTTCTCTCCACTTCTGAGCCTTTGCAGAGCTCTCTCTGTGTTGGCTTCCTCACGCCTGACGATTTCTTGGGCCTCTGTGCCTCAGCTCTCCATGCCCGCCCCTCATCCTCAGATGGCTTCGTTCCTGTGATGCCCTGAATATTCCTAGAACAAATACTCACCACAATGAAGCCCAATCCAACAGAGTGCAACAGTAACTGTGGTTGCGGTCAGGGATATGAGGATAATTCCCATGGGTGTCAGGAGCCTGGTAGGTTTCACTGCTGTGACTGAAGTAGTTCGCAGAAGGTGAATGTCACCATGTTTAGTGATTTCATCTTCTGTGGTCCAAGAGCCTGCAGTGACAGAGTCCTCAGTTGTCCCTGGGTCTGCAGTGATGGAGTCCTCGGTGGTCCCTGGGTCTGCAGTGACGGAGTCCTCGGTGGTCCCTGGGTCTGCAGTGATGTGGTCCTCAGTGGTCCTTCCATCTGCAGTTACATCATTTTCTCTTATTCTTGAGTCTTTAGGACTGGTCTCTGGGTGCTTAGTGGAAATGCTTTGACTTAGTCCTACTAAAAAGTAATTCCATTGAATGTGAATTGTTGATGGCCTCTCCTCATCTGCTCTGCTCAGTATTTTCATAACTATCCTCACATCCAAATGATACATCTCCTCAGGTAATGTGGTGAGGTTTATTCGAGTTAGGGACCATTTGGCACTTTTGGTTTAATTCCGGTAAAACATATTCCACAAAGAATCCTCTTGCACTACAATATGGATTATCTTTGCTTAGCCACGCCCTTGGAAGGCCTGCTCACCCAGCTTTGACTCTGTCTTTTCCAGGTCTGGTCTCTTTCCATGGGACACTAAACCTGACTCTTTCTCGAGCTCACTCCTCTCTGAGCTGGGGTTTCCGCCACTGGGGTATTCTGGCTCCATGTTCATAGGTGTCTCCTCTCATCCAGTTGTGCCTGGGGTTCCGGCAAACCAATGAGGCAGAAGTGGTGATTCATGTTAGAGATTACACTCAGGTCATGCTTGGTGTATGATTAAAAATGAGACAGCTGGCCGGGCGCTCTATCTCAAAAAAGAAAAAAAAAAAAAGAATGAGACAGCTTCTGGGTCAGATCTGGGGCTAACGTGGTAGGCTTGGAGGCAGGGAAGATTCAAGGTGGTATGGGGGCAGGTTTAGGGGAGGAGTCATGGGAGGTGTGGGTGTGATCTAGTTGGACTGAGGGCAACACTGAGTCAGGTACAAGTACAAAGAAGAGATGAGTCTTCTTCGTCTCCAGCCCTCACTGCCATAGGCAGTCTTCAGGACTTGGGAGTATTTATTCTTAGGAATACATGTAGCCTACATGGCATAAATTTTGAAATTTTGGGACTCTGCCCAAATCTAGTCATCTCTCCCTACTGCTGATGCTCCACATTTTTGTAATAGGGTTCAAGTCTTCCTTCCTTTGTTCCTTCCTTCCTTTCCCTCTCTCTCTCTCTTTTTTTCTTTTTTTCTTTTTTTTCTTGAGACGGAGTCTCCCTCTGTCTTCCAGGCTGGAGTGCAATAGTGTGATCTCCACTCACTGCAACCTCCGCCTCCCGGGTTCAAGCGATTCTCCTGCCTCAGTTTCTCAAGTAGCTGGGATTACAGGCGTGCGCCACCAGACCCGACTACGTTTTGTATTTTTAGTAGAAACTGGTTTTCATCATGCTGGCCAGGATGGCTTCAAACACCTGACCTCAGATGATCCACCCGCCTCAGCCTCCCAAAGTGCTGAGATTACAGGCATGAGCCACTGCACCTGTTACTTTTTTTTTTCTTTTTTTCTTCTCTTTTTTTTTTATTTTTTGAGACGGAGTCTTGCTCTGTGGCCCAGGCTGGAGTGCAGAGGCGTGATCTCACTCACTGCAAGCTCCACTTCCCTGGTTCACGCCATTCTCCTGCCCCTGTCTCCTGAGTAGCTGGGACTACAGGCGCCCACAACCACACCCGGCTAATTTTTTGTATTTTTAGTAGAGACAGGGTTTCACCATGTTAGCCAGCCAGGATGGTCTTGATCTCCTGACCTTGTGATCAAGTCACTTTGGAAAGCAGGGTGGCCTCTGCCTTCCAAAGTGCTGGGATTACAGGCATGAGCAACCGCGCCTGGCCCTTTTTTTTTTTTTTTTTTTTGGACACAGGGTCTTGTTCTGGTTCAGGCTAGAGTTCAGTAGCGCAAACATGGCTCAATGCAGCCTTGAACTCCTGGCCTCAAGTGATCCTCCCACCTCAGCCTCCCAAGTAGATAAGACTATAGGCATGGACTACCAAGCCTGGCTGATTTGTTTGGTTTTTGTAGAGATGGTGTCTCACCGTGTTACCCAGGCTTGTCTCAAACTCCTGGACTCAAGGGATCCCACTCCTTCCCAGCCTCCCAAAGTGCTAAGCGCTGGCATTACAGGAGTGCCAAATCTTTCATTTCTCAAGGAAAGTTGAAACAAAGAAACTGAAATAAAATGCACAAAATCAAAAGCAGCACATTTCCTTAAAAGGGGATATGAGAAAGATGCTGGGGTCCCTGCTTCCCTGTGGCAGGTGATTGAAGGCAGATAGCAGGGTCCAGAGCTTCCCGAGGTTCACTCACCTATTCCTTACCTTAGCTCAGGACTGGCCCTGTCTGAGTCCCAAGAGGTTCCTTCTCCAGGGACCCTGACTCCATCTCTCCAGGCCCTGGAAACTTTTGCATCCTTCTCACCAAAATTAACTCCCCCACCCCGTTCTGAACACCTCAGGAGAAGCTGGAGCAGCAGAAGGGGGGATGTAGCCGGGCATTTTCTTCTCATCTCAAGAGAATCCACGCAGTGCTAGCCAGGACAACTTTTCCTCCCTCCCTCTCTCAACCTTCTTCCACCCTGCCCTTCTCCTTCCGCCCACAGTGGCTGTGGGTTTAGATGTGCTTTGCCGAGGGAAGCCAGGGCTCCACGTCTTACTTCTTGGAGGGAGGAGCAGCTTCTCGATGACCCCCTGTCACTCAAAGGAGTGGTTGGGCCGGGCAGAAGCGGCTGTCACGAGGGGGACAGGGGCTCTCAGCTTTGGACCAGAGCCCGAAGTCGAGCAGTCACAGGGGATCAAGCCTGTCAGTGTGAGTGCGCTGCTTTCTGATGTGGAGCCTAGTTGAAAACAGTCCTCCACCTGGTGTTTCAGTGCTCAGGGAGGGCCTCGGCCTTCCTTCCCACAGGTGGCCACAGTAAAGTCAGGATGACCAAGGAGGCCATAGGCCAGGCCTGCCTGGGGGACGATGCTTGGCAAGAGGAGAGCTGGGTGTCAGAAGGTAGAGGACATTTGGTAAGGACCAAGAGGAGGTCCCCCAACAGAAGGAGAGGAACACTCATAAGGGGGCTATAAACACCCAATCTCTCTCTCTCTTAAAGCCCGCTCTTCGCTCAATCATCCACCCAAATCCTCTTCCTTGGCTTCTCTCCAGCCCACAGATCTCTCTCGTTGCTCCCCCTACTCGAGTGCCCTCACCCCAGGGAGCTTTCTCAATTACTGCATGTATTAGTCTGTTTTCACGCTGCTAATAAAGACATACCCAAGACTGGGAAGAAAAGAGGTTTAATTGGACTTAACAGTTCCACATGGCTGGGGAAGCCTCAGAATCATGGAGGGAGGCAAAAGGCACTTCTTACCTGGTGGTGGCAACAGAAAATGAGAAAGAAGCAAAAGCAGAAACCCCTGATAAACCTATCAGATCTCATGAGACTTATTCACTATCACGAGAACAGCAAGGGAAAGACTGGCCCCCATGATTCAACTACCTCCCCCTGGGTCCCTCCCACAACACGAGGGGAATTCTGGGAGCTACAATTCAAGCTGAGATTTGGATGGGGACACAGCCAAGCCATTTCACTGCACAAAATTAGTCTGCTTGTGGTGAAGTCAGGCCTGAATGAGAATACCCACATCTTTTCCTTCTTCTCTGACCCTCATCTCTGCCTCGCCCGCCCACTCTTTAGAAGATCATTGTTGGTTCCCATCTTCATTCAGAGGTGTCTCTCACCATTTGTGGGGCCTCTCTCTTTCCCAGTGTCCTTCTAACTAAAAGAGAAGTGTGAAATTGCAGGTGGGCCAGGAACTGTCCCCCTCTTAGAAGGCAGCTGATTTCCTGAAAATCAATTTAATGAGTGGCTAATTTACCAAATTTAATTGATTATGTTAACTACTAGTATTATTTGAATGTATTAAATATTTTCTTCCTCCCTCCCTCCCTTCCTTCCTTCCTTCCTTCCTTCCTTCCTTCCTTTCTCTCTCTCTCTCTCTCTTTCTTTTTGACAGAGTCTTGCTGTATTGCCCATGTTGGAGTGCAGTGGTGCTATCATGGCTCACTGCAGCCTTGATCTCCCAGGCTCAAGTGATCCTTCCACCTCAGCCTCCTGAGTAGATGGAACTATACGCGTGCACCACCACACCCAGCTGATTGTTTTTTCATTTTTAGTAAAGACAGAGTCTCACTATGTTGCCCAGGCTGGTCTCAAACTCCTGAGCTGAAGAGATCCTCCCTCGTCAGCCTCCCAAAGTGCTGGGATTACAGGTGTGAGCCACGTCGCCCAGCAACATTTTCAAACATAATATTTAAACACATTCAAAAGTATTTGTATATATTTAGTATAACTCATGAATAGATTTCAAAAGAATATAGTAAGGAAAATATATGATTTTCTAAGTCAAGAGGTATAATTTGCATATGATAAAATTCACCCTTTTTCATGTACAAGTCAATAGAATTATTTTGGTTTGGTTTGATGTTAGAATTTTTAAAACTTCATTTTGAGATAATTTTAGACTTACAGAGAATTACAAAAGTAGTTATAGAGTTCCCATATATTTTTCCCCTAGCTTTTCCTCATGTCAATATCTCATATAGTACAATTATATTTATAGAAACTGAGAAATTATATATACAATTATAGAAGCTAAGAAGTTATTGCTGGTAAAATACTTTGTTGTTGTTGTTGCTGCTGCTGCTGCCCAGGCTGGAGTGCAATGGCATGACCTCAGCTCACAGCAACCTCCACCTCCCAGGTTCAAGTAATTCTACTGCCTCAGCCTTCTGAGCAGCTGGGATTACAGGTGTGTAATCCTAATGGTGATAGATTGGATTCCTTCTACATTTATTAATTGAAATTCTTCTGTAAGAAAAAGTTGTGCCCTTTCCCCATTTTATTTATTCAACTATTTGTTTATATCAGTATAGACTCATAAATGTTCATTTTGTTCTGTGAGTTATGATCCAATACTATCGCTATTTATTTTGTTGCTCAAACTTTGGCCACTGGGAGCTCTTTCAGATGGGCTCCAGTGCTGTTTTAATATCCTCCATCCTTTTTTTGTTTTGTTTTATTTTTGAGACAAGACTTCACTGTGCTTCCTAGGCTGAATTACGGTGGCCCCATCATACAGCCTCAGACTCCTGGGTTCAAGGGATCCTCCTGCCTCAGCCTCCTACAAGTAGCTAGGACTACAGGTGTGAACCAGCCCACCCAGCTGATATCTCCATTGCTATTTTGTTTTGTTTTTTGAGACAGGGTCTCATTCTGTTGCCCATGCTATAGTTCAGTGGTACAATATTGGCTCACTGTAATCTCTGTATCCTGAACTCAACTAATCCTCCCATCACAGCCTTCCAAGTAGCTGGGACAACAGGTGTGTGCCACCACACCCAGCTAATTTTTTTTTTTTTTTTTTGTAGAGACAAAGTTTTGTCATATTGCTCAGGCTGGTCTTAAACTTCTGGGCTCAAGCAATCCACTTGCCTTGGCCTCCCGGAGTGCTGGGATTACAGGTTCAAGCCACTGTGCCCAGCCTTTCCATCCGTGTGTGTGTGTGTGTGTGTGTGTGTGTTTGTGTGAGATGGAGTTTTGCTCTTGTTGCGTAGGCTGGAGCACAATGGTGCGATCTCAGCTCACTGCAACCTCTGCTTCCCGGGTTCAAGCCTCAGCCTCCCAAGTAGCTGGGATTACAGGCACGCACTACCATGCCCAACCAATTTTGTACTATTTTAGTAGAGATAGGTTTCTTCATGTCGGTTAGGCTGGTCTTCAACTTACGAACCTCAGGTCATCCCCCTGCCTGGGCCTCCCAAAGTGTTGGGATTACAGGCATGAGCCACTGTGCCTGGCCCTCTCCATCCCTTTTAAAAACATTTTCTTGCGTTCTGGTATTACAAGATGCTTCATGCTCATTTTGCATTTCTTCTATCCGGGCCTTGGAATCAACTATTTCTCCACAGAGCTCTGGCTCTTCTTTGTATTAGAGAATAATATTTAGAAACCAAGATTTGGGTACTAGGTGTGCTCATTCATAATGGGTGTCACTGCTTCTTGCCCCCACGGAAGTTAGAGCTAGGAAATGTATGTATGTATACTAACTCATGCATAAACACGTCTGTATTTATTTCTGTAATTATCTGTCTGCGTATATAGGTTGAATCCCTTATCTGAAATGCTTGAGACCATAAGTGTTTTGGATTTTCGATTTCTTGGATTTCAAAATATTTGTATATATACAATGAGATATCTTGGGGATGAGACCCAAGTCTAAATATGAAATTTATTTATGTTTTATGTATACCTTATACATGTAGCCTGAAGGTAGCTTTATGCAATATTTTAAATAATTTTGTGCATGAAACAAAGTTCGTGTATGTTGACTTGTGGTGTCATGTTGGTGCTCAGCAAGTTTTGGACTTTGAAGCATTTTGGGTTTCAGATGAGCATTGCTCAACCTGTGTGTTAAACACAAGTGCGGGTGCATTTTGACACCTCCAGTTTTAATCCAGCAATGTGGGGTTCATTCTAGTCTTTCCCTTTTCTTTATTTGTAACTCCTTTCTCTGACATGGTTATGAATACCTATAAAAATATTTTTTATTTATTTTTTCAGCCTTAATAAACAAACAGTAGTTTCAGAACTGCTAATTCATACCCTTGCCAGAAACACATTTACCAACTACAGTACAGTACAGGTTTTCTGTATTATTATTATTATTTTTGTCTTTAGCTTTATGGTCAAAACACAGTTTTTCTTTTTTAAATTTGAGACAGGGTCTTGCTCTCTTACCCTGTCTGGAGTGCAGTGGCACTGCAGCCTTGATCTCCTGGACTCAAGCTATCCTCCCATCTCAGCCTCCTGAGCAGCTAGGACTACAGGCACACCATCATGCCCAGCTAATTTTTAAATCTTTTGTAGAGGCGGGGGTCTTGCTGTGTTGCCCAGGCTGATCTCAAACTCCTGGACTCAAATAAGCCTCCTGCCTTGGTCTCCCAAAGTGCTAGGATTATAGGCATGAGCCACCATGCCTGACTCAAAACACAGTTTTTCAAAGTTACTTAGGCCAGCTCCTTCTTCTCCATCCCCTTCACTATGTTTACATGAGTCATTTGTCAGAGTCTGCATTCCATCTTTCCCTCCACATCCTGGTTGATTTGCTGACTTTCCATACCTTAAAAATCACTTTTTGTAGTGTACAGTTCTATGGATTTTGATAAATGATAGAGTCACATATTCGGCATACTGAATCCCTTCATCCTCCTCAATCTCCCACAGTGCTGTTCCTTTAGAACCAACCTTTACTCAACTCCCAAGCCCTGGCAACGTGGATCTTGTTTCTTTCCCTATAATTTTGTCATTTTCAGAATGTCATATTAAGGGAATCATATAGTCTAGCCTTATAGCTTTGGATATAATTTATATATTATTCATAAGAATACTATTTGCAATTATTCATCAGAGTCAAGAAAAAATTTTTTCTTGCACGTATTTTTGAATAAAGTCTTTCATGTGAAAATTATTATAAATAAATATGTTTATCTTGAGTATTTTCTTAACTAGAAAACATGCTATTAATCAAGAAGACATTCTTCAGTCTCCCTGTGTCTCCCAGCCTGCAGCAGGAAGGAATCACATTGAATATGATTTAAAGAAAATTAAAAAATTCAAAGAATTAGTCATTTGATGAATTAGTTTTAAGAAAATTGCCCAGATAGAGCTTGTTAGATGAAGACCTCCCTGAAACAGGACTTTTAACAAAAGTCACCAATCGTTCTGGCGCTGGGGATTTTTTTAAAAGTGCTAGGCAGAAATCTCTTGAAATCCGCATTTCTTCTCTTTTTTTTTTAAAAGACAGGGTCTCACTCTGTTACCCAAGCTGGAGTGCAGTGGCGCAATCACAACTCACTGAAGCCTTGACCCCAGGGGTTCAAGTTATCCTCTCACCTCAGCTGGGACTACAGGTGTGCACCACCACACCTGGCTAATCTTTTTAAGTTTTTGTAGAGACAGGACCTCACTCTGTTGCCCAGGCTGGTTTCAAACTCCTGGGCTCCAGCAATTTTCCCACTTTGGCCTCCCAAAGTGTTAGGATTACAGGCATGGGCTACCGTGCCCAGCCTCCACTTCTTTTCTTCATTCCCATTTCCATGTTTTGTGGTCTTAGATTTGTCTATTTGCTTCTTTCTTTGCTGGGACATTACAACACCCTTTTTGGTTTCCAGCCTCTATTTTCTACTTACTCAGCTGATTGAAGTGTTCTTCTTTGGGAAAAAATTGTGTCCCACTACACCTTAAAGTGATCTGTTGGCTTTGTGCTGTTAAAGGATGAAATCTGGCCTCCTTGGGGCGGCGTTCAAAGGCACGCATTAGCCCTCAGCCCCAGCTCCCTCTGCTGTGCTCTCCAGCCCCACGGGTCTTCTGACCTTCGCTGGCCGTGCCACGCCTGGTCTTGTACAAGCTGTTCGTTTGCCTGGCGTTTCCTCTTCTGCTCCTCATAAATGCCTGCTAACTCCTCAAAATCCGAATGTCATCTTCTATGTGAGTCAGCCTCTCCTCCCCTCATCAAGTTAGGTGTTTCCTCCTGTGGTGCTTCCATTTGTACTACTTGACGCGTTGGCCTGTAATTTATGTGTCTCCCTCACCCGACTGTGACCTACAGGGTCATCCTTGTTGCCCCAGCTCCTTGAGACCTCATGCCAAGCAGGTGTCCAGTAAATATGGTGAATAAATGAATGAAAAAATGAGTGCAAAAATGATAATTATTTTACGAAAAAGGTCTGGGGGCTCTTAAAGCTGAAGAGGAGACAATGGATACACGATAAATACCTTCAAGATATTATTTTAAAACCCTAATGTAAAAATAAAAATTAAAAAACCCTAATGTATATTTTTTATTCCTATTGAGGTACAATTTACAAAAAGTGAAATGCACAGATCTTAAGAATTCAGTTAGTGGAGTTTCCTCGTTTTGTTTTGTTTTTTTGAGACAGGGTCTCACTCTGTTGCCCAGGTTGGAGTGCGGTGGCACCATCACGGCTCACTACAGCCTCGACCTCCTGGGCTCAAGCTATCCTCCCGCCTCAGCCTCCCAAGTAGCTATAACTACAGGTGCACACTACCACACCCGACTAATATGTGTATTTTTTGTAGAGATGAGGTCTTGCCAAGTTGCCCAGGCTGGCCTCAAACTCTTGGGCTGAAGCAATTCTTTCACCTCAGCCTCCCAAAGTGCTGGAATTACAAGCGTCAGCCACCACACCCAGCTGTTAGCTGAGTTTTGACAAATGTATTTACCTGTGTAACCAACAGACCAGTTGTTACAGAAAACATTCCTATCACCCAGAAAGTGCCCCTTCCTAAAAATCCTCACCCTCATAGGAGATCTGATCTCCGCCACCATAGATTAGTTTTGCCTTTCTTGAATTTCATGCAAATAAATTGTACAGAAAATACTCTCTTGCATCTGTTAAAAACAGATTTTGTTGTTGTTGTTGTGTTTTTTGTTTGTTTTGTTTTGGAGACAGAGTCTTTCTCTGTTGCCCAGGCTGGAGTGCAGTAGCGCAATCTCTGCTCACTGCAACCTCTGCTTCCCAGGTTCAAGCAACTATCCCACCTCAGCCTCCCGAGTAGCTGAAACTACAGGCATGTGCCACCACACCTGGCTAATTTTTGTATTTTTAATAGAGATGGGGTTTTGCCATGTTGGCAGGGCTGATCTTGAACTCCTGACCTCAGGTGATCCACCCACCTCAGCCTCCCAAAATGCTAAGATTACAGGCATCATGAGCCACCGCACCCAGCCCAAAAACAGCTTTGTTCATCATATTGTAAAATGTTGTTAGAGAAATGGCTTGGTCCTGTTAAGGCTCTCCCAAAGACCCAGGAGAATCCCAGAAGCTGAAGAGACTTAGCACAGGGTGAAGTTGATAAAGCAGAGGCGAGTGATTCACAAGGAGGAAGAATCAGTGGGGTGTGTGTGTGAGAGCAAGTTGCACTAGAAGCCTGGGCGGGACCAGGCCTAAGCATGGTGCTGACACTCGCATGTGTGCCATCTGAGGCCTGGTTTTGCAGGGGCTGCTGAGGATCTAGACTGTAGCAGGGCAAGCCAGTCCTGCCCTTGCAAAAACTGGGAGTACATTCTCCCTGCCCAGGAGAGCTGCTGGGCTGGGAGCCCACAGGAGAGAAATGAAGGGGTTGCCTGCCCCTCCACACCTCTGGGCGTTTCTCGTTAGGTGGAACGAGAGACTTGAGGAAAGAAATGAGACACAGAGACAAAGTATAGAGAAAGAAAAGGTGGGCCCGGAGACCGGCGCTCAGCATACAGAGGACCCGCGCCGGCACCAGTCTCTGAGTTCCCTCAGGATTTATTGATCATTATCTTTACCATCTTAGAAAAAGGGAAGTGGCAGGATAATAGGATCATCGTAGGGAGAAGGTCAGCAGTAAGACATATGAATAAAGATCTCTGTGACATAAATTTAAGGAAAAGTGCTGTGCCTTGATATGCATATGCAAACATCTTCATAAACCTTTTTAGTGCATAAAGAGCAGCATTGCGCTAGCAAGTCCCACCTTTCGCCCTAAGGCGGTTTTCTCCTTTCTCAGTAAACAGAACATACAATCGGGTTTTACACCGAGATGTTCCATTGCCGAGGGACGGGCAGGAGACAGATGCTTTTCTCTGTCTCAACCGCCAAGAGGCCTTCTTTCCTCTTGTACTAGTCCTCCTCAGCACAGACCCTTCACGGGTGTCAGGCTGGGGGACGATCAGGTCTTTCCCTTCCCACGAGGCCATATTTCAGACCATCACATGGGGAGAAACCTTGGACAATACCTAGCTTTCCTAGGCAGAGGTCCCTGCGACCTTTGGCAGTGTACTTGTCCCTGGGTACTTGAGATTAAGAGAATGGTGATGACTTTTAACCAGCAAGCTGCCTTCAGGCACTTGTTTAACAAAGCACACCCTGCACAGCCCAAAATCCTTTAAACCTTGAGTCACCACAGCACAAGTCCTCTTGCAAGGACAAGGTTGGGGGTAGGGTCACAGATTAACAGCATCTAAAACACAGAACAAAATGGAGTCTCTTATGTCTACTTCTTTCTATATAGACACAGTAAGAGTCTGATCTTTCTTTCTTTTCCCCACAAGAAAGGTGGCAACTCACACCTAAAGCCCAGAGCAGACATGAGTGGCCAGGAAAAGTGGTCATGTCTAGGGTGGCCCCAATAGCAAGCTCTTTCCTACCTCACAACATGAAAACAGGATCACTTTCCTCCAGTTCATGTTCTAGGCTCACACACAGGCTGTTTTCCCGCCATGCAACACGCATCTGTAAAGACCAGCACCTGCCTTCCCCCATGTCTCCTGACTCCATTCTTCCGTCAGCCCAGAGGCCTCAGGGAGTAGGGAAGGAGTGGGGAAGAAAATGGGACAGATGTGAGGTCTCTGGATTTCACGCTAGGGATTTGAGAACTGGGAGTACAAATGAAAGAGTGTCTTCATGATATAGGAAACCTGTCTTCACAGCAATATACAAGCACACACCCACAGTCTGGCTGTCACAGAGCAGGTGCACTCATTTAAACATTCAGCCCCATCGATAGCCTCCTATTTCAGGTCTGGGAGAACTTAGCAGAAGGGAAGAGTGTCAGAGTCTGGAGCAGAGCTGGGAGGAGCAGCCCTGGGGGCAAGCGAGGAAAATGGAGAACCCTGGTCTTCCCCACCCTGAGGACGGTGAAGTGCCTGCCTTTAGGGACACTGTGTCTCCTCATCAGCTCTATGCCTGAGGGAGAACACTGGTCTCTAAAATCCATTTCAGTCTCACTTGACCCATCTTGGACTCCATGATATTCTTGAGGGCATGGACCAAGGTTTGGGATGTGAAGATCTTCGGTGAAGAGGTTTCTTAGGCACAGAGAGTTTCTCTAGAAAACAAAAGGATGGATCGTTCATAGTTACGCCCCTTGTCCAGTGCTCTCCCATCCCATGTATTCCCCACTCCCCCCACCTGGCCTCCCCGGCCTCTGTACTTCCTTTGGCCCCTTCTCTCCTCATCAGTTTCCTCTGAACTTGTACCAGCGTTTCTAGCCCTCTCGCTTGCTGGTTCTCACCTGCTGTCTGTCTTGCTTTGTCCCTCTCCTGATTTCTCATTCCCTATTAGCCACACAATGACCCTACTCTCTCTACCCTGCTTCCCTCCTCAGTTCCCTGCACTCCCTCCCTCAGAAAAAGGATTTCCTACACATCAGGCACTCACGAAATAAAAGAGACCTGTGAAGAGAATCACAGCCATTGCAACCAAGGCCAGAGTGACTAGGACCACTTCCCACAGCCTCAGCTGTCCATTAGACCTTCTCTCATTCCCTGGAGGGGCTGCACTTGTGCTGGTGACACTGGAGGTTGCAGTTGTTGTGTTAGTTCCACTGGAAGGTATAGTGGACCCAGGGCAGGGGGGTTGTAGTGATTTCACTGGGAGGTGTGGTTGGTCCAGGAGGGGTAGTCACAGTAATTCCACTGGCAGGTATAGTTGGTCCAGGGGGCATGGTTACGGTGATTCTGCTGGATAATGTGGTTGATCCTGGAGGGGTGGTCACGGTGATTCCACTGGAAGGTGGGGTTGATCTAGGGGAGATGGCCATGGTGATTTCACTGGAAGTTACAGCTAATTAAGAAAGGGTTGCTGGGCCGGGCGCGGTGGCTCAAGCCTGTAATCCCAGCACTTCGGGAGGCCGAGACGGGCGGATCACGAGGTCAGGAGATCGAGACCATCCTGACTCACATGGTGAAACCCCGTCCCTACTAAAAAAATACAAAAACCTAGCCGGGCGAGATGACGGGCGCCTGTAGTCCCAGGTACTCGGGAGGCTGAGGCAGGAGAATGGTGTAAACTAGGGAGGCAGAGTTTGCAGTGAGCTGAGATCCGGCCACTGCACTCCAGCCTGGGCCACAGAGCGAGACTCCGTCTCAAAAAAAAAAAAAAAAAAAAAAAAAAAGAAAGGGTGGCTGGTTGGCTCCATCGGAAATTTGGTTTTGTTCACCGCTACGGCTACTATGAGTAATACTGATGCTAATAATAATGGCTGTCATTTAAGAATGCTCACTATATTCCAGGCACTGTGCTAAGTACCACATATAAATTAGTACTCAAATCCTTACAATACATCCTTGAGATAGAAACTAATATTACCCCCATTTTATAGATAGGTAAATTGAGGTTTAGAGAAGTTAAGCAGCTAGTTCCAGGTCAGACAGTTAGTAGGTAGTGGAACAAGGATTTAAATCAAGGCAGTCTGACCCCAGAGCCAGCCCCTAACGCCCTTAATCCATGCACTATTCCACATCCCAGGTATGGGGGAGTTACAAGACCAAGGTTTACAAGGGATGCTGTTATTCCTTCAACTATTCATGATACTCTCTGACTAAAGAATGTAAGAGAAAAGTTGAAGGCCCATCATCCTCCTCTCCCAACAGTATTGTGCCCTTCCTCTAGGGGGCAGATAATCAAGGGGAATCGGTTTGGGAGGGGACCATGATGTGCATTTTTACTACATCGGGTAATTCTTCTGAACACAAAAGCTTGGGGCCGGGTGCAATGGTTCACACCTGTAATCCTAGCATTTTGGGAGGTCAAGGCAGGAGGATCACTTGAGGCCAGGAGTTCGAGACCAGCCTGGCCAACATGGTGAAACCCCATCTCTACTACAAATACAAAAAAATTAGCCAAGCATGGTAGTGCACGCCTGTAATCCCAGCTACTCAGGAGGTTGAGGCATGAGAATCGCTTGAGCCGGGGAGGTGGAGGTTGCAATGAGCTGAGAGCATGCCACTGCACTCCAGCCTGGACGATGGAGCAAAACTCTGTCTAAAAAAAAAAAAGTCTGGGAGCCACTAGTTTAAGGGACCCCAGATGGCCTTGACACGTGGACTAGTAAAGAACCAATCGGCCGGGCGCGGTGGCTCAAGCCTGTAATCCCAGCACTTTGGGAGGCCGAGACGGGCGGATCACGAGGTCGGGAGATCGAGACCATCCTGGCTGACACGGTGAAACCCCGTCTCTACTAAAAAATACAAAAAAACTAGCCAGGCGAGGTGGCGGGCGCCTGTAGTCCCAGCTACTCGGGAGGCTGAGGCCGGAGAATGGCGTAAACCCGGGAGGCGGAGCTTGCAGTGAGCTGAGATCCGGCCACTGCACTCCAGCCTGGGCGACAGAGCCAGACTCCGTCTCAAAAAAAAAAAAAAAAAAAAAAAAGAACCAATCACGTGTAGCTTGAAGATATAAGATCTTCTGGGATTTGGGGAAGGGGCTCAGCTTCCTTGTTGGATCAGTTAGAGTTAAGCTGAGACTGGGCTTCTTTCCCTGTCATGCCTATTTTCTACCCTGTCTGATTTTCCATCCCATTAACAACCAAGCGCTTGGCCTCCTAGATCCCTGTAGACCCTCTCCTCATCAATGGTCTTGTTCTCTCCCTGGATGTAGGTGCTGCCCTTTACCCTCCACATGTGTTCTTGCCTTGGCGTTGTCTGGACTAACATAAGGATTGCCAATTTAGATTTGAGGGAAGAATTCCAAAACCTTGTGTCGATGCCTTAGGTTAGGGTCAGAGCCAAGAGAGAAACAAGTGAGAAGTTGAGATGAAAAGCTGGCCTGTGGAGAGGGAATAGACTGGGTTTGTGTTGTTCAGGGGCATAAAACACAGGAGTCAAAGTCATGCTGGGGCAGATTCTAGAGAGAAGTAAATCTGTGTGAGTGTGGAACAGCAATGTCTCATGAAGTGTTTAATTAGAGGCTAGATGACTGCTGTCAGAGATGCTGGAAATAGATTCCTGCCTACTATGGGTGGTCAGACACTAATTCAAGTTCCCTTCCAACGCTAATGCGCCTATATCTGGGAATGATATATTATAGAAGAAATAGGTCCATCTTCAGGGCAGAAGAGTTGCCACTGAGAACAGAACGGAGGACAGATGCTGGGTTGCATTGGAGAGAAAAAAGCAAAATAATCATCCCTCCTCCCTTGATGAGAATGGGAGCAACGAGGGCAGAGCGTGCATCCCAGAAGTTGTC
Organism: Theropithecus gelada; assembly: GCF_003255815.1. Classification (NCBI taxonomy): domain Eukaryota; kingdom Metazoa; phylum Chordata; class Mammalia; order Primates; family Cercopithecidae; genus Theropithecus; species Theropithecus gelada. The sequence goes on from NC_037671.1 coordinate 114,638, forward strand.
AACACTTTTCCCAAACTCTACTCAAACTCCAAGATTATTCTCTTTTAAAGAAAATCACTCACCATTTCCTAAAAGTAGAAGGAAGTGAAACAGCCAGCATGCAAGGGAAAATGATTTTCTCTTCCTTTTGAGATAGTCGGCCTGTGTGAGGCTGGAAGGGAGGGCTCCTCCCTTAGTCCCGATGGGATTAAGCCTTAGAAGGGAAAGGCAGGAAATGAGAATCTTGAGGGTGGAGTCTCAAGGTGGAGATCTGAGGGCTGGACTACTAGGAATTCGGATCTCCAAAGAATAGGTCCTCAATCTGAAGAGAAGCACCGATAAGGGGTCCTGGGCTGCAGGGCTGGATGTCTGGTCTTTGAGGTTCCCTCACAGAATGCCACCTCTTCTTTTTCTCTTTCATAGAAGGCCTGTAGGCTGGGTACAGTGGCTTATGCCTGTAATCCCAGAACTTTGGGAGGCCAAGATAGGCAGATCACGAGGTCAGGAGTTCGAGACCAGCCTGGCCAACATAGTGAAACCCCGTCACTACTAAAAATACAAAAATTAGCTGAGTGTGGTGGCACTTGCCTGTAGTCCCAATTGCTTGGGAGGCTGAGGCAGGAGAATTGCTTGAACCCGGGAGGCAGAGGTTGCAGTGAGCTGAGACCACACCATTGCACTCCAGCCTGGGCAACAGAGTGGGACTCCATCTAAAAAAAAAAAAAAGAAGAAGAAGAAGGCCTTTAAAGCATCATCTGGGTGGGCAAGTTCTGGACATGTAGCCTGTTGTTCTTCCAGCTGTGAGCAGTGGCAGAATCCCCAAGCTTTGAGAGGAGGGTATAGCAGCCAGAAGGTAGGTGAGGATGGAGGATGACTTAGTCCCATTAGGAAGGGCCTGGGGAGGCGGAAGTGGAATAGTTCAAGGGGATCAAGGCTGTCAAAGTGGAGGGGATCCACCCTCTGAGGCAGGGATGGGGCAGAAAACCTGCTCTAGCTGAAGGCCTCCTTTCCTGGACAAGAAGTCCTGAGAACCCAGGATAGCTGGGCATGAGCAGGGGTGTGAGAAGGAAGCCCCTGCAAACAGAGCTTAGCAGGTAGGACACAGGAAGTGAGATCCCTATGAATGGGCACTGGAGACTGGACCTCTGGGCATTGCTGAGTGAGTAGTAAGCCTGCAAAGCATACCTTGAATGAGGTGGGGAAGAGAGACCTGGGGGAGGGAAATAGACTCTGGGGTCTCTGCAGTGTGGAAGCTCGGGGTGGGAGAGTTGCGAGGGCAGTGGGAGCTGTTGAGGAGATGGAACCACAGATCAGTGCCTACCTGTGATCTAGAGCTCATTGCTGAATTTTCAGGATTTTTGGCAACACAGCCATTATTAAAAATTAACTTGTATTAACAGTGAACTAAATTATATTTAAAACAAAGGTAAACATGCTCCAAACTCATTACTTCTAATTGCTTTACTACATTTTATTATTATCTCTGCGCACGAAGTTACGTACACCTATCACATCTGCCTGGTATGGTGGGAATGGTATGGAACGGTGTGCCACCCATCGCTTGCCATTCCACACACAGTGATTCACGCTGGTCACATGCAGTCAGCCCTGGTGGGTGCATTTGCACCACAAGAAGTGGGTTGTGAAACATTTACCAGCACACACGCTGCAGGGGACCTAAGGAGAACGATGGCACTGAAGAGGAATGCGCCTGCCTCTAACCCTCCTTGACAGAGGCGCTCCCCTTTTGTTTCTGAAGAATTTATAGAAGCTTTTCCAACTGGGAGCCTCAGCTAGGTCTTCTCATCAGTGTTGCGTGCCAGACAAGCTGGATGATCAAGGAAGTACCTACCCTTTGGACATTGTCAGTTTGCCTGGAGACTGAGAGCTTACAGTCCAAGCTTGCTTCAACTCTGGATGAGGCCAACAGAGAGAGCCCAAAGACAACTGAAGGAGTGGCAGAAAACAAAGATGGGAATGGGGTAATTGGCTTCCAGTTTCTTCATTCGCAGGTCATGAAAAAAACCTGGGGCTAGACTCCATGAGATTTTTTTGTTTTCTGTTTTGTTTTTGTTTTTTTTTTTGAGACGAATTCTCGGAGTCTCACTCTGTCGTCCAGGCTGGAGTGCAGTAACGCAATCTCGGCTCACTGCAAGCTCCACTTCCCAGGTTCACGCCGTTCTCCTGCCTCAGCCCCCGAGTAGCTGGGACTACAGGTGCCCACCACCACGCCTGGCTAATGTTTTGCATTTTCAGTAGAGACGGGGTTTCACTGTGTTAGCCAGGATGGTGTTGATCTTCTGACCTCGTGATCCGTCCGCCTCAGCCTCCCAAAGTGCTGGGATTACAGGCGTGAGCCACCGTGCCCAGCCTGTTTTCTGTTTTTTTGAGACAGGGTCTTGCTCTGTTGCACAGACTGGAGTGCAGTGGCACAATCTTGACTCACTGCAACCTCCCAGGCTTAAGCGATCCTCCTACCTCAGCCTCCTAAGTAGCTGGGACATAGGCATGTGTCACCACGCCTGGCTAATTTTTGTATTTTTTTGTAGAGCTGGGTTTTCACTATGTCGTTCATGCCTGTCTTGAACTCCTGGGCTCAAGTAATCCTCCTGCCTCAGCCTCCCAAAGTGCTGGGATTACAGGTGTGAGCCACCGCACCTGGCCAGGAGGGGACTTCTTAAGCATCAAATCATTTCCCTCCAGCTTTTGGCTGAGTTTGAAACTGGAAAAGTTGCAGAGGAAAAACATCAAATTACCTAGAGGGGAAAATAAATTGGGGTATGTTCTAACAATATGATCCTAATTACTTGTATCTACAAAAATGTTTAAATGGCCCTGATACAACATCTTTGGGAAGGGACAGCAGCACTTGGAGGGGCTAAAAAGGGATTTGCCCTACCTCCTCCAATCTCCATCTGCCCCCTTCAAAGCCACTTGAATATATATAAAACCTAATTTGAACCAATATGGTTGCTATACAAATACAGCTTTTACAAAAGACCCCTAAAAAGTATTTCCTTCCCTCCTTTGTAAGATATCCACAAATGAACAATCTAATGATAGCTAATAATAGTTAGCTTTTATTGAATATTCCATGTGCTATATATTATTCAAAGTGTTTTACAGATATTAGTTTATTTAGTATTTATAGTACTCTATGCCTAAGTACCACAATCCCCGTTTTACAAATTTGGAAACTGAGGCATAAAGATGCCTCAGTTCATCTTGCTCGGACTTGTAAAGCTAACAAGTGGCAGAATCAGGATTCATACCCAGGCAGTCTGACTCTTGTGCCACGTTCTTTTTTTTTTTTGAGACAGAGTCTCGCTCCATCACCCAGGCTGGAGTGCAGTGGCACGATCTCGGCTCACTGCAACCTCTGCCGCCCAGGTTCAAGCTATTCTCCTGCCTTAGCCTCTCAAGTAGCTGTGATTACAGATGCACGCCACCACAGTCAGCTAATGTTTGCATTTTTAGTAGAGATGGGGTTTCACTTTGTTGGTCAAGCTGGTCTCAAACTCCTGACCTCAGGTGATCCACCCACCTTGGCCTCCCAAAGTGCTGGGATTACAGGCGTGAGCCACCATGCCTGGTCCGCCATGTTCTCAATCACTATAAAAAGAAGGCATCAATTACAAACATTGGTCCCAGCTGCCCCCTTGAAACTATTGCATGTTCCTAAACCCCTCCCCCAGAGAAATTCTGGAGCTTCCACAGAGGCAGCAAAGGTTCAGCCAGGTTAAGTTTAAAATAAAACAGATGCAATATTTATCAGAAGGGGCATTCCATTAGAATGAGTAAGTTAGAAGCAGGTTCTCCAGGCAAAGCTGACTGGAAAGACATCGTATTTTGATACATGTTTGGAGGGTCAGTTCTGACAAATGTGAAGGGACAGGATGCAGCGGCTAAGAACTTAGAACTTCTGTCTTGTTTACAAAATGAGAGATTAATTTACCTCAGTACTAGAAATGTTAGGATGCAAACAATTGCATGCATACAAACAGAAAAATCACAGAGACACAGAGTAATTTTGGAATTGTATTAGTCTAACCTAGGGAAAAAAAAAAAGAAAGGAGGAGTCCTATTTAGGAACTGCCTGAACTCCAGATTCTCTCTGCTCTGTCCTTTAATTTTAGCATGTCCTAATTCAGATCGCTTTCAGATGTCTAGACAAGTCGTCTGCTTTCTCTTTCTAGTTTTCATCTCCGATCTCCAGTTCCACTGCAGCTCTCCCCAGTGCCAAACTTATTGGCACTTAGCACATTCAACGTCTTTCCATGCGCTGCCCTGGATGGCAGGGACCTCGATCCTGGGAACTACCTTTTCCAGGCTCCCTTGCCAGGAGGCTCCAGGCATATTTTACCTTCCTCCAGTGAGATGAACTCTCATGAGACTCAGTTCTGTGGCAGCAATGGCTGCATGTGTGCACGGCTTCCTGGGGGAGGATTTTGTGGTGGTCTCCGCATTTCCCTGCCTCTGGCACATTGTGGGACTGTGGAGGAGTGGAGGAGCCTCAGCAGTTGCCTGCACGTCCTTGCCTCCAGTGACAGCAGATCTCTCCTCTAGGTGGCAGTGAACCTGAACCTGAAAGCTATTGGCTGTCATCCTTTCACTCCTCCAGCTTTTCGAGTGGTTTTATAAGCACCTACTCCTTGTACTAAATCCTTTTATGCTTGAAATATCCAAAGTGGTTTCTGTTTTCATAAGTGAACTCTGACTGTTACACTATTTGGTATAACAAGAGGTTTCAGAAAATTGACCTTCAAAGGTGGGAATCCGGGATTAGTTCCCTGACCCATTAGGCTTGAGGGCAGGGGTGACCTCACACTAGCATAAAATGAAGTCTTGGTATTCTACAGCAAAAGATAGAAAAAGTGACTGAAGTTATCACCTGTGGTGGTGCCTAGAATAAAGCGGTTGTTGAAGAGGAGGGCCGGGAGCCCAGGTGGTCGCTATGACAGATTGTGAAGCTGGGAGTGTTGACTACTGGGACTGTGGGTGGCTGTACTGGGAGATTACAGGAAAAAAATGACCCCTGTGCTGCATCCTCGGTCAAGGCATTGCCAGGGAACACAGAGCTTTCTCTGAATATCCTAAAAGGCATGCTTATCTCTCAAAGCCGTAGGGACTACCTATGAAAAAACCAGACCCGCAGTTTGATTCTACAGATTAGAGAATTATATTCAATTTGCATTTATATCTTTGGCAGTCTCATGTGTGACACTTGGAATATTTGTTAAACGGAAGCCCAGAATTGGGGTGGAGACACCTGGGTAGATTTTGATGAATCTGAAAAACTTTGAACCTCCAAATCACATGGAGCTTCCTTGCCAGCAGAAGTAGTCCCTCCTCCCCTCTGTGAGGAAGTCACTTTCTCCGGCCTGAAGACCCTGTGGTGACGCCCCACAGCACTCCCTTGGCAAGAGGATGCAGATTTTCCTCAGACGCTGTATTAGTTTCCTATTGCTACGTGACAAATTACCACAAATTCAGGCTGAAGACAGCACAAGTATATTCTCTTGCAGTTCTGGAAATAGGAAGTTTAAAATAGGTTTTACTGGGCTAAAGTCAAGGTGTCAGCTGGGCTGTGATCCTTCTGGAGGCTCTGGAGGAGAATCTGTTTACTCACCTTTTCCACTCCTAGAGGCTTCCAGCACTCCTTGGCTTGTGGCCCCTTCCTTTATCTTCGAAGCTTGCCTTGCAGCATCTTCAAATCTCTGACTCTGACTCCCATCTCCCTCCTTTTTTTTTTTTTTTTGAGGCAGAGTCTCGCTCTGTCGCCCAGGCTAGAGTGTAGTGGCACAATCTTGGCTCACTGCAACTTCCATCTCCTGGGTTCAAGCCATTCTTCTGCCTCAGTCTTCCGAGTAGCTGGGATAACAGGCGCCCACCACTATACCCAGCTAAATTTTGTACTTTTATTAGAGATGGGGTTTCACTATGTTGGCCAGGCTGGTCTCAAACTCCTGACCTCGTGATCTATCTGCCTTGGCCTCCCAAAGTGCTGGGATTACGGGTATGAGCCACTGTGCCTGGCCTCTCATCTCCCTCTTATAAGGATCTTTGTGATCACATTGGGGCCACACAGATAATCCAGGATAATCTCCCTATTACAAGATCCTTAATGCAATCATGCATGCAAAGTCCCTTTTACCATATAAAGTAACATATTTCCAGGTTCTGGGAATTAAAACATGGATGTTTTTGAGAGGCTGTTATTCTGCCTACCATAGGCACTATTACAATGCCCCTTGTGGCCTCCAGCTCCATGCATCGAGTCAGATCTAGGGGCTGAGAGCAACCGCAGTTGGCAGTGAGCAAAGAAACAGGGGCCTCAACTCTAAACACCAGAAACTGGACTCTGCCACAACCACGTGAGCTTGAAAGAGATGCCGGCCTCCAGATGAGGATGCAGCTGAACTAACATCTTTATTTTAACCCGTGAGACTGAGCAAAGGAGCCAGTCATGCTGATCCCAGACCTGCCTCATAGAACTGTGGTCTGATAAATGGGTGTTGGTTTAAGCTGGTACATTTGTAGTAAGTTATCACTGATAGAAAACAAACACATGGGTGAACTTAATGCACGTTCTAGATTCAATTATTAGCTCAAGTAGGTGTGAGTTGCCCTAACAGTTCTTTTGGTTGCTTGAAATGTGGACTTACTGGTGGCCTACACTAAATGAAGTTGAGATCCCAGTAGTTCATTAGTATAATTGGAAGAAAAAAATCGAAAGACTTAGGAAGAGAGTTATGTTGGAATGGATTTAATATGTGCAACTTGCTCACCCACTCCTTCATTATGTCCTCCCAGAAGGTTCCACTGAAACTGTCTTCATTAAGGCATTAGAAAGGAGAGGACCAGCATCATTGAAAAGCTCTGTAGCAGCACTTTGCTAAATGCGATAGTGGATGATATGACCAGTGAAATGAGTTTCCTGATTTCAGTGGGCACGGTGGAATCTTCAGGAAATAGTAGATGGGTGCTAGGGCTTTCCCTCTAGAGAAAAGACAGGCATGATTATTGATGTGGGCATCACGACGAGAGCTATAATCAGGGATCTTTGGCCATGGCTAATTAATCATGGTGTTACTAGGAATGAAATGTCTATTCAGCCCACTAAAATCTTACGTGATCTACGTAAGTGAAAACGTCTAGGTGGTTGAACAGAGAGCTGACTTGAGTTGCCACAGTGGAGAGTCTCAGATTCTCACCTAATTCCCAGACCCGAACCTGTTCACAGACCTAGAAATGAAGGCAAGGCAGCAAGATCCACCACCAGCACAACGATGTGCCACGAATCTTCCTCCTACCTTTCAAAAGGAATCTCAGCCGTTTATCATCGTGACAGTGCAATGGGGAAAATGAAAACACCCAAACCTTTAGGGTAATATACAAGATATCATTGTGATCTACAAGTCAGGGTGGAGTTTATGGGGGTTAGAACACAAATGACGTGGCAGGGTGCGGTGGCTCACGCCTATAATCCTAGCACTTTGAGGGGCCAAGGCAAGTGGATCACTTGAGGTCAGGAGTTCGAGACTAGCCTGACCAACAAGGTGAAACGCTGGCTCTACTAAAGATACGAAAATTAGCCAGGCATGGTGGCAGGTGCCTGTAGTCCCACCTACTCTAGAGGCTGAGACAGGAGAATCGCTTGAACCCAGGAGGCGGGAGGCGGAGGTTGCAGTGAGCCAAGATCACGCCACTGTATTTCAGCCTGGGCGATGGAGCAAGACTCCGTCTCAAAAAAAAAAAGAAAGAAAAAGAACATAAATGACATCTTACTCCAAGTTCATCTCTAGGCTCTATCCACGCGTATTTCCCCACTTTCAAGTGGGAACCAAAGCAAGGCCATAAGGCTGCTTGAGACATTGCTGAATAGATCCAATGTTGCCTAAAATGTCTGTGGTACGTCAGAAAGCTGTGTAGAGACACTGGGTAGCTAGTAGAAGAACCACGGCACAGGTGCCCAGAGCTTTGGAGCAAAAGCATACCCTCTTCCACATCCTGGCATCTGACTTGATCTTGGGTTCTCAGCATGCAAGAGTTCATGAAACATGAGCTGCCCTTTATGAACTGGGTGTTGTCTGCACCACCACACTAGACTGGGCATACTTAGCAGCGCTCACCTCCTTGAATGGAAGTGGTGCCTGTGAATTTGGCCAAGTTAAGTCCTCAAGGCACAAGTAAGAGGCATGAGTAGGGAGCTGTAACTCCAATGGCATCTCTAGCTACATTCCTAACCTCTCCCTCCATAATCATAGTCACATGAAGGGTTTCCTATGTCTAGTTGACTGAGAAAGGAAAGATTTGGTTTCCTCTGGTGTGTGGGTGGTTCTGCCTGCTATTCTAACACCACAGAGAGTAGGCTGCTGCAGCATTACTGCCCCACTCAGGACAGCCCTGCAGGACAGTGGGGAAGGAAAATCCTCCCAGTGATTCGAATTGTAAAGAATGCATCTGTTTTGTTTACTTTGTCTGGACAAAGAGATGACCAGAGTTACGTTAACCCTGATCAATAGACAGTGGCTAACAGTTTGGCTAGATAACTCGGGATGTGGAAAGATATAGTGAGTTGATGACAAGGAAGTCTGGGAAAGAGGAAGGTGGATGAGTCTCTTGGGAAGGGCACAGATGGTGAGAGTATGTGTGTCCCATGTGACTGTTCACCAATGGGCATTCACTGCAGAGGAAATCTTCCATGATCAGGTTGACCAGGATATGATAATATGCTGAGGAAATAGCTTCAGAATATTTTTTTCATTTTTCAAACTGAGGCATAACTTACATACCATAAAGTGCACAGATCTCATGTGCACATTTTAATGAAGTTTTACATATCTATACACCCTTGTAATCACCACCCAGATCATATATAGAACATTCTCAGCTTCCCCTGTCTGTCCCTGCAGGCAGGCTTTTTCTCTCGGTCAGCCTTTTCCCCCAAAGGCATCCTCAACTCTGACCTTTATTACAACAGGTTTATGTCACATGTTCTTGAACTGTATGTGAATGGAATTATACAGTAGGTACTTTTGTTTTGACTTCTTTTACTCAGCATTGACTATGAGATTCATTAATGTTACTGCATGATTTCATAGGGGTTTTTCACTACTGGGTAGCATTCTGCTGTATGAATATGTCACAATTTACTTACCCATTCTAATGTTAGTGGACTTTGGGGGTCAATTTCCACCCTGCAGTGGTGTGAATGAAGCTGGCATGGTACATGTCTTTTGGTGGACACAGGCATTCATTTCTGCTGGATATTTACTCTTAGGAGTGGAAGTACCGAGTCACAGGGTATGTGTGTTTAATTTTAGCATTGCCAAACATTTTCCCAAGATAATTGTATCAATTTACAGTCCCACTAACAATGTGTGAGAGTTCCAGTTGTTCAATGTCCTTTCCAATACTTGGTATTTTAAATGCTAGTCTTTTAAATGTGTGTATGTAGTGATATCTTATTGCGGTTTTACATTCCACTTCTCTGATAAGCAGTGATATGGGGTACCTTTTCAAACATTCACCGGCTGTTTTGATATCCTCTTTTGTTAACTATTTGTCAAATATTTTGCCCATTTTAAAATTGCATCATCTTTTTCTTATTGTAGTTCTTTCTGCATTCTAGATATGAGTCTTTTGTTAGTTATATGTGTTGCAATATCTTCTCCCATCTTTGACTTTCCTTTTATAGTTAAGAATATACCTCTTAAAGGTATATGCTGATACTAGGCTTTAATGAAGTCCACATCCTCACACTTCCCTTTAATAGCTAGTGCTTTCTGTGTCTTGCTTAAGTATCTAAGTATCTTTGCCTACCTCAAGATCACCAAGATATTTGCTGAGGATTAAATGATGATCTTTTTTTTTTTTTTTTGAGACAGTCTTCCTCTGTTGCCCAGGCTGGAGTGCAGTGGCACAATCTTGGCTCACTGCAACCTCCACCTCCCAGATTCAACCGATTCTCCTGCCTCAGCATCCCAAGTAGCTGGGATTACAGGCACTCGCCACCACGCCCGGCTAATTTTTGTATTTTTTTAGTAGAGATGGGGTTTCACCATGTTGGCCAGGCTGGTCTCAAACTCCTGACCTCAAGTGATCCACCCGCACTGGCCCCCCAAAATGCTGGGATTACAGGCATAAGCCACTGTACCCAGCCAAATGATGACATATTTAAAGGCTCCCGGGATAGTGATTGGTACATAATAAGCACTCGAAAAAAAAAAAACTGAAAGAACAAACAGGAAAACAAATAAGTGTGTGGCCCTGATAATACATTCATTACGTGCTTTTGTTTCTTAGACATGTCCTGGTAATATTTATAGCACCATGAGGAAACAGGGATGAGAAACGTTGACCCTGATGTGGCGGGAAACAGGAGAGAAGATGTCCTGAGGGTGGTCGTCGTGACTCCCCACAATAGAGGCGGAGACTCAGGAAAAACTCACAGAAGGTTTGACTCGAAGTCACCTCCAAGCCGGCCAAAGTCCCTGTGTCCTTTTGCTGTTTCTTTTCTTGACCTAGTCCATGTCCATCTCCACAGATCACATCCTGGGAACCTTCCGATGCTCCATTTTAATTATTTCATTATCATTATTTTTTTCTCCTCAGTGACTCCCTCCCACCCATAATATGTTTTGATATCCAATCTATGGCCACAGCCATCTTGTCCTGCCATGGCCTTCTTGGTGGCTTCCTCTGTGATCCACTCCATGGTCTCCTCCGTGGCCTCCTCCATGTCCATAACGCCCGCCATGATTCACTCCGTAGCCATCTCCATGGATGTGGCTCAGTCCATGGCCCACTCCATGTCCAAAGCCACATGTTCCTCCATGTCCCATTTCAAGTTCTCCTCCATGAACCAGAGCATTTCCCAGGCTGTGGAATGTCCCAGAGCCCAGGCCCAAGTCCAGGTCCAGACCAAGGCCATGGCTGTGGCCATGGGGGTAATAAACACAATTCCTCAGGGGGAAGAAAAGGTCTCTCTAAAAGAAAAAAATATGTATATTGATCAATGAAAATTAAGTCTCCTCTCCCTAATCACCATGCATGCCTATTTCACCGATGTCAGATTTTCGCTTTTCCAAACCGCCTATTTTCTCTCCTCTTTACCACCATCCTTACTATGATCTCTGTCTCTGTCTCTGTCTCTCTTTCTCCTTGTTCTTTTACTCTTTCTCTCTCTGAGAAAATAAGCTTCCCTGTTACCTTATTAACATATTCTCTTTATGTGACTACTCAGGCCCTTGTTCTGCAGATCCTAAGGTTAGGTGTTTTTGGAATTTCAAGACAAAGGTAAATCCATACCCCTACGTGAAAGGCACAGAGACTCACTTGACAGTCTTTCTCTTTGTTAGTTAACTAAGGAAGCTGAGGACAGGTATGTGGAATTAAGAGCCCTCGAAAGCTGTTTACACAGAGCCTTGAGATTATAGGCATGAACTCCAGAATCTAACCAACCTGGGTTAGAGTCTTAGATCTGTCACTCACTACATGTGCTGGGGCAAATAGCTAAGATCATGGAGCTCCAGATCTCTCACTTATAAGATGAATATAATATGGCCACGGGATTGTAGACCAGATTAAATGACATCATGCATTTTAAACACTCAGCCTTGAGCCTAGCATGTAGTAAAAACTCAGTGTCCACTTTCGTTATTCTCTCTTGATCTTGCAAATGAAATAATAAAGTAATTTAGGGAGTAATTCTTAGATGCTGGTATTTATTATGTAGCCCACATATGGAGAGAGGCTGAGAATTCTAAAATAAAGAACCTCAGCAAATTGACTATATTATCCAAACCTTTTGTGGCTTCCGTAAGTATTTTTTATTTGTCCATTTTTACCAGTGGTATGTTGTCCAACACTTAATAACAGGCTCTCCGAAGGAAAAGTGCTGATTTGCAGTGTTTGACAATTGCTGTGGTGTAAATATTTCCAGTACAGCATATTTTAAGCTACCAGTGTCACTCCACTCAGCTCAGAATTGGGAAGAACTGCACAATCTCTTGTGGGCTAGGATGAGCCAGCTCCAGCACACCACTGATTTATACTCTGCTTCACTCTTCAAATGGGAACTTACCCACAGGATCACAAGAACACAGGAAGAACACAAATAAATGTGAAATCAAGGTAAGAAAAATATGTATTCAAAGAACAATCAAGACCAGAGAGCAGAGATGGAGTGGGAGGCCAGAGGGTAACATTCACAGGTCGCACAAGGAATTGCAGAGTACTGTGAGGACCAGAAATTTGTTATACATGAGACAATCAGAAGCCTGCATTTTGGATGGCTGAGCATTTTTATGTTTCTTTCTTTCCTTTCTCTATTTCTCTCTTTCTTTCCTTCTTTCTTTGGTCTTTCTCTTTCTTTCTTTCTTTCTTTCTTTCTCTTTCTTTTTCTTTCTCTTTCCTTCTCTTTCTTTTCTCCCTCTCTCCCTCTTTCTTCCTCTCTTTCTTCCTTTCTTTCTCTTTCTCTCTCCTTCCTTCCTTCCTTCCTTCCTTCCTTCCTTCCTTCCTTCCTTCCTTCCTTCATTCCTTCCTTCCTTCTCTTTCTTTCGAGACAGGGTCTTGCTCTGTCACCCAGGCTGGAGTGCAGTGGCGTGATCTCTGCTCACTGCAACCTCCATCTCCCGGGTTCAAGCGATTCTCGTGCCTCAGCCTCCCAAGTAGCTGGGACTACAGGTACATGCCACCACTTTTGGCTAATTTCTGTATTTTTAGTAGAGACAAGTTTCACCATGTTGGCCAAGCTGGTCCCAAATGCCTGGACTCAAGTGATTTGTCCACTTTGGGCTTCCAAAGTGCTGGGATTACAGGCGTGAGCCACTGCGCCCAGCTGCTTCTTGCTTTCTTTATGTTTATGTCCTCCTTGTTCTCTCTCAGTATTTCCTTTGTTCTCTCAGTATTTCCCTTCACTTTGGCCCCAACTTCATCTTTTCCCTCCTCTTTGTCTACTTTGCTTCTCACTTTCTCTGACTTAAGGATTCGCTGTGATCCTTATATCAGGCTAGGTGATTCTTTCCTTCTGAGTGCACCAACTTACTCCCCTTTCTCATTCTGGATTTTTCCAAAGCACTGCTGACATGATTTCCCCCACCATTAAGACCTGCCTTCTCTCCAGGCTCCCCTATGAACCCACCCTGGGTACTCACCAGACAAAAACTCAGTCCTACTGACAATCCAACACCAGCCACGACTGTAGCCAGGGAAATGAGGATGATAGCCCAGGGCTGTAAATATCCACTTGGTTTGATCACGTTTGTGGGCATGTGGCTCATGCTAACTGTGTTCGTGCCTGTGGACACTGGGCCTGTTTCCTGGGAGGTGCTGCTAGTTGGCTCACGGGTGGATCCTGTGGTGGTCCTGACGCCAGGGGCTGAGGTGGTAGATGATGCTCCCCTAGTAGATGTATCCAGGCCAGAGGTGTTTGGGACTATTCCTGGCACAATATGGCTGGCAGCAGAGGCCGTGGAGTCCATTCCAGAGGTCATGGTGACAGAGCTGGAGGCGGTGGGTCTGGTTCCAGTGGTCTTGATGCCTATGAAACAGGTCACACAAGATGATGCATTTGTAGCAGAGATGATTAAAGAGGAATGGGGGTGCTTAGAGCAGAGGAGTGTGAATCTAACAAACCTATGGTGGAGATGGCTCAGGAGAGGGGTGATGGGGGAGGAGAGATGGTAGAAAGCGATTCTGCTGTGCCCATGTCCCCAGAATGGAGGTGGGTGTCGTACAGAGAAGGAAGTAGAATGTGTCACCTGGTGGGGTTGGTGATGGAGGAGGCAGAAGGTTGAGGAAATGTGATTGTGATGGGTTCAGAAGTGGAAGATCTATTTGACTTCCGAAGCTGCCACCCCAATAGAAGACAGCGAGCTGTTTAAAAGGAATGAATTAACAGCATTTGCAGTGTCCTGGATGAGACTGGAGACTATTATTCTAAGTGAAGTAACTCAGGAATGGAAAACCGAACATCGTATGTTCTCACTGATATGTGGGAGCTAAGCTTCGAAAATAGGAAGACATAAGAATGATGCAATGGACTATGGGGACTTTGGAGGAAGAGTGGGAGGGGCGAGGGATAAAATACTTCAAATATGGTGCAGTGTATACTACTCGGGTCATGGGTGCACCAAAATCTCACAAATCACCACTAAAGAACTTACTCATGTAACCAAATACCACCTGTATCCCAATAACTTATGGAAAAAAATTAAAAATAAATAAATAAAATAAAATAAGTGGGCAGGCTGGTATACAAAGCAGCAGGCCCTGCTTCCCTTGTGACTGTGATCACTGGGCATAAGGAGGGAGCTGGAGGAGGAGATGACAGAATTGGATTCACTCACGGGCATGCCAGTGGCCAGGGCTGGGACAGAGGTGACATCATCTACCACACTGTGGTGGCCAGCAAAGGTGGGGTGAGTGTTCCTGGGCAGATGTGGGAGGACCTGACCCAAGCGGAGAAGCTGCTCACAGGGACAGGAGAGGGGGGGCTCAGACAGGTGCGAGTGAGAATCAACACAGCAGAGGCGGTGGTGGCAGCTTAGGTAGCGAGGGGTGTGCCTAGGTCAGAAGTGGTTAAAATGGGATCACAACAGCACCAGTCATGAGAATAGAGGTGAGTGCGCTCAGAACCAAGAGACTAGAATCAGATGCAATTGGCTTGCTGATGGCAAGTGCCAGAGAACGAACAAAGTTGTTTGGTCTCAGACTGGAGCAAAGGTTGTCAAATATTTTCTGTAAAGGTTCAGACAGCAAATACTTTAGGCTTTTGGGCCAGGCAGTCTCTGTTGCAAATACACTGAAAAGCGGAAAAGTAGGTGGAGACAAACGTAAATGAATGGGCATGACTATCTTCCAATAAAACTTTACAAAACCAGGTAACAGGTGAGACGTGACCCATGACATGTGGTCTGCCAGCCTCTGGACTAGGGTCAATATATTGATAGGAGGTGGCGGTGTTGCAGATGATAGGTTGAATAGAGATAATCTACTTGGCACCAAAGTGGAAGCATTTCACAAAACTGTGATGGGCCAGCAGAGTTGAGGCTGGCTTGCTGGAGGAAGATGTGACAGATATAATGCACTTGTGGTTTATTATATTTTGTGGTTCTGATTGCAGTGGAAGTGGTGGGCAGTTAAAAAAAAGAAAAAAGAAAAAAAAAGATGAGACCAGAGTAGAGGCAATTAGGATTGTAGAAGAGGAAATTTTTTTTTTCTTTTTTTTTTTTTGAGATAGAGTCTCACTCTTGTCGCCCAGGCTGGAGTGCAGTGGTGTGATCTCTGCTTACTGCAAGATCTGCCTCCTGGATTCACACCATTCTCCTGCCTCAGCCTCCTGAGTAGCTGGGACTACAGGTGCCCACCACCACACCCAGCTAATTTTTTGTATTTTTAGTAGAGACACGGTTTCACCATGTTAGCCGGGATGGTCTCAATCTCCTGACCTCGTGATTTGCTCGCCTCGGCCTCCCAATGTGCTGGGATTACAGGTATGAGCCCCTGTGCCCAGCCTAGAAGAGGAAATTATATCTAACTGTGTGGTGGCTTGATTTGAACCAGGGCAGAGATGATAGAAACAGGTGAACAGCTGGTGGTTGCCACTGGAGTTAAAATGTGTGGGCTCAAAGAGGACCTGGGGGTTAGTACCTGACACAGCTGTGTTGGTGATGGGCTGAATAGAAACGTCAGTGGCCTTGGTGGATACAAAAGTGGTGGCAGAGACAGTGGTGGAGGCTGCAGTGGCCCCAGAAGCTGTGATAGACACTGTGGCGGTCTCAGAGCCTGCGAGGGAAGTTGCAATGGGCTCAAAGCTTGCAGTGGAAGCTATGGTGGTCTCAGAGCCTATGATGAAGGCAGTGTTGGTCTGAGAGCCTGCACTGGAGGATGTGGAGGTCTCAGAACCTGTGGTACAGGCTGTGCTGATCTCCGAGCCTGCTGTGGAGGCCATGGTGGTCTCAGAGCCTTCAGTAGAGGTGGTGGTGGCATCAGAGCCTGCAGCAGAGGATGTGGTGGTCTCAGAGCCTATGGTAGAGACCATGGTGGTCTCAGAGACTGTGGTAGCTATTGCAGTCATCACAGAGCCTGTGGTAGAGGTTGTGGTGGTCTCAGAGCCTGTGGTAGAAACTGTAGTGGTCTCAGAGCCTTCAGTAGAGGTGGTGGTAGTCTCAGAGCCTGTGGTATAGACTGTTGTGGTCTCAGAGCCTGCAGTAGAGGCTGTGGTGGTCCCAGAGCCTGTGGTGGAGACTGTGGTGGTCTCCAAACCTGCGGGAGAGGCTGTGGTGGTCTCAGAGCCCATGGTAGAGACTGTGGTAGTCTCAGAGCCTTCAGTAGAGATGGTGGTAGTCTCAGAGCCTGTGGTATAGACTGTTGTGGACTCAGAGCCTGCAGTAGTGACTGTAGTGGTCTCAGAACCCTCAGTAGGGGTGATGGTAGTCTCAGAGCCTGTGGTAGAGACCATAGTGGTCTCCAAGCCTGTGGTGGAGATTGTAGTGGTCTCAGAGCCTGTGGTAGAATCGGTGGTGGTCTCAGAGCCTGCAGTAGAGGCCGTGGTGGTCTCAGAGCCCATAGTAGTGACTGTAGTGGTCTCAGAGCCTTCAGCAGAGACTGTGGTGGTCTCAGAGCCTTCAGTAGAGGTGGCGGTTGTCTCAGAGCCTGCAGTAGAGGCTGTGGTGGTCTCAGAACCTGTGTTATAGATTGTTGGGGTCTCAGAGCCTGTGGTAGTGACTGTAGTGGTCTCAGAGCCTTCAGTAGAGGCTGTGGTGGTCTCAGAGCCTGTGGTAGAGACTGTAGTGGCATCAGAGCCTTCAGTAGAGGTGATGGTGGTCTCAGAGCCTGCTGTAGAGGCTGGGATGGTCTCAAAGCCTGGAGTGGAGACTGTGGTGGTCTCAGAGCCTGTGGTAGAGGCTATGGTGGTCTCAGAGTTTTCGGTGAAGACTGTGGTCATTTTAGAGCTTGCAGTGGAGACCTTGGTGGTCTCAGAGCCTATGGTAGAGACCATAATGGTCTCAGAGCCCATGGTGGATGCCATAGTGGTCTCAGAGCTTGTAGTAGAGGATGTGGTGGTCTCAGAGCCTGTAGTAGAGGTTGAGGTGGTCTCGGAGCCTTCAGTAGAGGCTGTGGTGGTCTCAGAGCCTGTGATGGAGACTGTAGTTATCTCAGAGCCTTCAGTAGAAGTGGTAGTGGTCTCTGAGCCAGTGATAGAAATTTTAGTGGTCTCAGAGCCTGTGATGGAGACTGTAGTCATCTCAGAGCTTTCAGTAGAAGTGGTAGTGGTCTCTGAGCCAGTGATAGAAACTTTAGTGGTCTCAGAGCCTGTGCTGGAGACTGTAGTTGTCTCAGAGCCTTCAATAGAGACTGTGGTGGTCTCAGAGCCTGTGGCAGATACTGTAGTAGTCTCAGAGCCTTCAGTAGAGGTGATGGTAGTCACAGAGCCTGTGGTAGAGATCATGGTGGTCTCAAAGCCTGTGGTGGAGACTGTAGTGGTCTCAGAGCCTTCAGTAGAGGCTGTGGTGGTTTCAGAGCTTGTAGTAGAGGCCATGGTGGTCTCAAAATATGCAGTCGATGCTGTGGTGTTCTCAGAATCTGCAGTAGAGACTGTGGTGGTCTCAGAGCCTGCAGTGGAGGCTGCAGTGGTCCCAGAACCTTCAGTAGAGGCTGTGGTGGTCTCAGCGCCTGTGGTGGAGACTATAGTCATCTCAGAGCCTTCAATGGTAGTGATGGTGGTCTCCAAGCCTGTGGTTGAAACTGTAGTGGTCTCAGAGCCTGTGGTAGAGACTGTAGTGGTCTCAGAGCCTGTGGCAGAGACTGTAGTGGTCTCAGAGCCTTCAGTAGAGGCTGTGATGGTCTCAGAGCCTGTGGTAGAGACTGTAGTGGTCTCAGAGCCTTCAGTAGAGGCTGTGATGGTCTCAGAGCCTGTGGTAGAATCTGTGATGGTCTCAGAGCCCATGGTGGAAGCTGTGGTGGTCTCAGGGCTGGTATTAGAGTCTGTGGTGGTCCCAGAGCCTGTGGTAGAGGCTGTGGTGGTCTGAGAGCCTTCAGCAGAGAATGTGATCATCTTAGAGCTTGCAGTGGAAACCTTGGTGGTCTCAGGGCCTATGGTAGAGGCCATAGTGGCCTCAGAGCCCATGGTGGATGTCATAGTGGTCTCAGAGCCTGTAGTAGAGGCTGTGGTTGTCTCAAACCCTGTAGTAGAGGCTGAGGTACTCTCAGAATCTTCAGTAGATGCTATGTTGGTTTCAGAATCTTTAGCAGAGGCTGCAGTGGTCTCAGAATGCGCAGTAGAGGCTGTTGTGGTCTCAGAATGTGCAGTAGAGGCTGTTGTGGTATCAGAATGTGCAGTAGAGGCTGTTGTGGTCTCAGAGTCTGCAGTAGAGGCTGTTGTGGTCTCAGAGCCTATGGTAGAGACTCCAGTGGTCTCAAAGTTTATGGTGGATGCCATGGTTGTCTCAGAGCCCATGGTAGAGGCTGTGATGGTCTCTGAGCCTGCAGTGAAGACTGTGGTCATCTCAGAGCTTGCGTTGGAGATCTTGGTGGTCTCAGAGCCTGTGGTAGAGGCTGCAGTGGTCTCAGAGCTCATGATGATGGATGCCATGGTGGTCTCAGAGCCTGTAGTAGAGGCTGCAGTGGTCTCAGAATCTGCAGTAGAGGCTGTGGTGGTCTCAGAGCCTGTGGTAGAAGCCATGGTGGTTCCAGAGCCTGAAGTTGAGACCGTGGTGGTCTCAGAGCCTGAAGTAGAGGTTACGGTGGTCTCAGAGCCCACGGTGGAGACTGTGGTGGTCTCAGAGCTTGCAGTAGAGTTTGTGGTGATCTCTGAGCCCATGGTGGAGACCATGGTGGTCTCAGTGCCTGTGGTAGAGACTGTAGTGGTCTCAGAGCCTGCAGTGAAGATGGTGGTTGTCTCAGAGCCTGCACTAGAGACTGTGGTAGTCTCAGATCCTGCCGTGGAGGTGGTGGTGATCTCAGAACCTGAAATAGAGACTATGGTGGTCTGAGAGCCTGTGGGAGTGGAGGTGGTGGTCTCAGAACCTGCTGTAGAGGCTGTAGTGGTCTCAGAGGCTTTAATAGGGACTGTAGTGGTCTCAGAGCCTGTGGTAGAGGCTGTGGTGGTGTTAGAGCCTGCAGTGGAGGCCATAGTGGTCTCAGAGCTCATGCTGGATGCCGTGATTACCTTGGAGTCTGCAGTTGAGGTTGTGGTGGCCTCAGAGCCTGCCGTGGAGGTGGAGGAGGTGGTCTCAGAACCTGCAGTAGATGCTGTGGTGGTTTCAGAGCCTGTGGTAGAGACTTTAGTGGCCCCAGGGCCTGCAGTGGAGGTGGTGGTGGTCTCAGAGCCTGTGGTAGAGACGGTGGCAGTCTCAGAACTTGTGGTGGAGGCCATGGTGGTTTCAGAAGTTATGGTGGAGGCCATCGTTGTCTCAGAGCCTGCAGTGGAGGTTGTGCTGGAGGCCATGGTAGTCTCAGGGACTGTAGTAGAGGCTATAGAAGAGGATGTTGTGGTCTCAGAGACTGCGGTGGAGGCCACGATAGTTTCAGAGCCTGCAGTGGAGGCTGTGGTTGTGTCAGAGCCTGTGGTGAAGGTCCTAGTGGAGGCTCTAGCAGTCCCTAAGTCTGTGGTGGAGGCCGTGTTGGTCTCAGAGCCTGTGGTAGAGTCTGTGGTGATCTTAGAGCCTGCAGTTAAGGCCATAGTAGAGGCCATGGTGGAGGCTGTGGTGGTCTCAGAGCCTGTGATGGAGGCTGTGGTGGTGTCAGAGCCTTCTGTGAAGTCTGTGGTATTCTCAGAACCTGAGGTGGAGGACAAATAAGGTGGGGAATGGATTAAGGATGAATTTGCAGGTTTAGTATAGCATTACTTTAACATATACTCAGTACTGCTTGCTCATTTATTTATTCAGATATTGAGGGCTTAATATGTACCTGGTATTTTACTAAACTCTGGGCATACTCCTGTTAGCAAAAGAGATATGGGCTTATAATTTAGTAAAGAAGAGAGATACAAAATAAAAACATATAAATACACATTGGCTCAGGTGCTGTTAAAGAAAGCAGTGGTGCTGCTTTAGGTACTAGAGTCAGAAAAGGTCTCTCTGAGGAACTGACATATGAACTGAGATCTGAAGGCTAAGAAGGCAGCCATCTGGGCCAGGCGCGGTGGCTCGTGCCTGTAATCCCAGCACTTTGGGAGGCCGAGGCGGGCGGATCACCTGAGGTCAGGAATTCGATACCAGCCTGACCAACGTGGAAAAACCCCACCTCTACTAAAAATACAAAATTAGCCGGGCATGGTGGCGCATGCCTGTAATCCCAGCTACTCGGGAGGCTGAGGCAGGATAATCGCTTGAACCCGGGAGGCAGAGGTTGCAGTGAGCCAAGATCGCGCCACTGCACTCCAGCTTGGGCAACAAGACCAAAACTCCATATCAAAAACAAACAAACAAACAAACAAAAGTCAGTCTCCGGGAGGTAAAGTCTTCCAGTTTTTGCTTGTCTAGAAAAGCCTTCATTTCATCTTCATATTGAAAATATTTTTACTCCGTGTAATTCTAGGTTGATAGAATATTTTTTGTTTCAGTATTTTAATGATGTTGCTTCTTGAGCTTCTGGTTGTCACAGTTTCTCACAGGAAGTCAGTTATCATGCTTGTCTTTGCTCCTCTCTACATAATGTGTCTTTTCTTTTCTAGCTGGTTCTAGGATTTCCCATTTATCACTGATTTTTAGTTATTTGATTACATTGTACTTTGGTATGATTTTTTAAAGTTTATTTTGCTTGATATTTGTTGAGGTCTTGGGATCTGTGAGTTTATAGTTTTCATCAAATTTAATTTTTTCAGCTACCATTTCTTTAAACATTTTTTCGGTTCCTTTTCTGGAACTTCAGTTACACTTATTGTAGACAGAATATTGTCTCACAAAATCACTGGTATTCTATTCATTTATTTTCAGCCCATACTCCCTCCACCCCATACTCCCTCTCACCCTCACAAGATTCTGACAACACATGCCAGGCTGCCACTCTGTGGAGAAGTCCACTTCACCCAATTTAGTTTGTTTTTTTCTTTCTTTCTTTTTTTTTTTTTTTTGAGATGGAGTCTGGCTCAGTCACCCAGGCTGGAGTGCAGTGGTGCGATCTCAGCTCACTGCAACCTCTGCCTCCTGGGCTCAAGGGATTCTCCTGCCTCAGCCTCCTGAGTAGCTGGAAATACAGGCGTGCATCACCATGCCCGGCTAATTTTTGTATTTTTAGTAAAAACAGACTTTCACCATGTTGGCCAGGCTGGCCTCTAACTCCTGACCTCAGGTGATCTGCCCACCTCAGCCTCCCAAAGTGCTGGGATTACAGGTGTGAGCCACCGCACCTAGCCCCAGTTTAGTTTCTTACATCCTTCTCTGGGCCACTGCTGTCTCCCCTCCTGTCCAACCCTGATATCTGCTTTCCTCTTCCTCACCTGATGATCTGGGGCTCAATCATTCAGAAAGGGAAGAGAAAGTAGAAAACAAAACTGATTTGTGTTTTTAAAAAATCACACTCAGCATGCTGTGTGAAAACTGGCATGTAGGAGGGCAAGAGTGATAACAGAAGATTGGTTAAGAGTAGTAATCATTGCTTGGACTAGGATGGTAGCAGGGGAGATACATTTCGGTGGATGAATACAAGCTATGTTTTGAAATTAGAAAAGTAGAACCAATAGGAAGTGTTGAAAGGCTGCATGTAGTGGATGACAGGAAAGGAAGTCAAGAACAACTTCTGGCTTTGGGGCTTACACAGAGAGTTGGAAATTTGTTTTATTTATCTGAACAAATAGGGATGAAGTGGAGGTTGGAAATATTAGAGATTTTGAACTTTTTGTGCCCATTAGATATCCAGGAGACTGTTTGTTGGCAGTTAGAAACCTGCACTTAGTTCTCAGAGGAGAAATCAAAACAAAAGATATAAAACTGGAAGTCATTTAAATATACATGGTATTTAAAGCCTTGAGGCTGACTGAGATCATTTGTCTGGGAGAGTATAGTTGGAGAAGAGGGCGCTAGACCAAGCTCTGGCTGCTGCGTCATTCAGATAGAGGAGGAGAGGCGAATGAATGAGACTGAGAAGGAGTATCCAGTAAGATAGAAGGAAAACTCTAAAAAGTGAATCAAGGAAGTCAAGAGAATAGAGAGGCTCTAGAAAAATATGGTAGTTAGCTGAACTGATTTTTGCAGAGAGATCAAGTAAGATATGGCCTGGGCCACGTCCACTGGATTCAGAGACAATATGGAAGTGAGTGTTTAGTTTATTGAAAACAGATTTTCATGATGGGATAGCCCCCAACTGGAATGAATAAAAGTATAAATAAGTATATATGGAGGGTTACGGATTTCACAGAAGAATAAAAAGTAGAGAAATAACAAAAGACATACCTCCACAAGGACAAAGGATGGAGAGATGACAACAGCAGAGGAGATAAATTATTTTTTTAAAGATAATAGCAGAAGGATGAGTGGTAAACCTCCAAAGAGAAAGCTTCAACATACAGGCCTCCACTGGGGGTGAGAGTAAGTCAACTACTGGTAAATTATTAATTCTATGGAATCCTGGAAAGATTCAGGAGTTGCAGCCAGGTTCCTCTGAAGCTTTGGGTGTGGCATTTGACTAAATACAGGAAAGATGGTTGAAATACAACGTAGCTAGGGACTGTCTCTCAGCTCCAGATCCCTCCTTCCACTCAAGGAGTTGGATGACTACACCTCTCTCCCTTATAACAGCTTAGGATTTTATCTCTGGAGATATTGAAACCAAAGAAATTCTAATCCAGTGATCTCAGGCACTGCTGAGGGCAGAAGTCAGTTTTACTGAAACTGTGCAATTAAGGAAATGCTTACACCCTGAACTGTAAAACCCTCATTACCTCTTCCCTTACTCAGCTTCCAGCACTTCAGCAGCTTTGCTAGTATGCTCTAGACAGGATCTGGAGAATTCTTCTTGTGGAAAGAAATTAGACAACACTAGATACTGAAATTTCAAGGATCTTCCCAATCAAAACTGCCACGTCTCTGCTAAGTTACCCTAAAGCTAAGTTCGCCAGCTGACAGGCCCTACCTCTGCACGCAAAGCTTCCAGGCATCATATTGTTGCCTCACTTTCAAATGCAAAGGACATTCTGGGATTACCAGATATTTGAAGAAAATCTCTAGCTTGAAATATAGAGACCAAAACAAATATCCCTATGAAGCAAAGTCAGAGAGAACTGAGACAGTGCAAATAGTAGAACCAACTTCAAATGTCCTCAGCAATATAAGAGAAAGTATAGCACCACAAGGTCAGTAATCTAAATGATAATCAGCTAACTACCACATTTTTCTAGAGCCTCTCTATTCTCTTGACTTCCTTGATTCACCTTTTAGAGTTTTCTTTCTACCTTACTGGATGCTCCTTCATGGGAAGGAGTGAAAACAAACAAACAACAACAACAAACAAATAAAAGATGCCATTTTAAAAATGATTGTAGACAAAAAAAGATCTCTTTGAAATTAAAAAAAAAAAACTCTCAAAATTCACTAGAAGGATTTGAAGACTTTAGAAGCTGAGGAAATCTCCCCAAAAGAAAAATAAAATGACAGAATTGGAAGACAGAAGAAGAAATGTAAGAAAATTAGAGTGTCAGTCCAGGAGGTCAAATATCCAAATCATAA
The DNA here is from genome assembly GCF_003255815.1 of Theropithecus gelada. Classification (NCBI taxonomy): domain Eukaryota; kingdom Metazoa; phylum Chordata; class Mammalia; order Primates; family Cercopithecidae; genus Theropithecus; species Theropithecus gelada. The sequence continues at coordinate 138,292 of NC_037671.1, forward strand.
GATTTTTCAGAAAGACAGAACAGAGAAAATGGATGAGAGGCAATTATCAAAGAAAAAAAAAGCAAGAAAATTTTCCAGACCTGACTGATATAACTTTGTACTGTACAAGTTCCTAACACAATGAAAGAAGAATCCATACTATGGCACCATATCATGAGATTTTAGAACAGTAATTTTAAAAATCTGAAATCATGCAGAAGAAAAAAATATGGGTCTCTTGCAAGAGGTCAGTAAACTAAATGATATCAGTCTTCACAATCTAGAATCTAGAAACAGTGGATCAATCCCTTCAAAATCCTGAGGAAAGATCGTATCCATCCTAGAATTCTATAACCAGTTAAACTATGAGTCAAATGTGAGGGTGGAATAAGACATTTTCAGACATATAAGGTCTATGGACAGCTAGGCCCATTTTTCTCTTCTTCCTGGGCACATGGCTAAGTTACATTTCTCAACCTCTCTTGTAGCTAGGTAGGGCTACATGTCTAAGCCCTAGTCAGAGGACCCTAAAGGGAAGGAATACATACTAATTTCCATTTCATTTCTTTAAGAGTAAATACCTATTCCTTGATTTCTGCTTGTATATATATTTTTATTTTCTGTATGTTATCATGTTTTCACATCTTAACAAACTTTTCTAGCTAGGGAGAGATAGCACCTTCCAGGCTAGCCAATTCTTAGAAGCAGCAAAGGGCCCAGCCAGGAGCATGAGCTGATATGCAAACTAACCATTCCAGAGCCATAGCTCCTCTATCTGGCCCATATACTCCAGAAAACAATATTTATCTGCCTTAGTCATTCCAAAGCCAAGTACCAGGCAACTAGGTAGTAATCAGCTATATAGCTCAAAGAACACAGGAATTATTCAAACCAGCCAATCCTAAACTGTTCGCCCTGCCTTTCCTTGCCTTTCCCACAGAAACCCCAATAAAAGGAAAGACCTAAATAAACCTTTCCTTCACTCCTGTCTTCTGCCTCCTGACTATCTTGGTGTCTTTCTCAGGTGGTCCAGTATGGCAGTGCCATGCCTCCTGTCTCTAGGGCCTGTGAGCCTCTCCTCTTGTGGCTACACCTTGACTGACTGTATCATAAAATAATACAAAATACTGTTCTTCTGCCCTCTCCTTGGGCTGAAATGATGATGACACTGGAAACCATATGTTGAAGATGGAACAGTCATATTCACCCAGGATCCCTGAATGACTACATGGAGCAGAGCTCCAACCATCCTATAATACTTATCTTAGGACTGGTACAAGGGAGAAAAATAAACTTGTTTATTTTTCAAAGTCACTTTCAGGATCTCCTTGTTACAGCAGCTTAGCATTACCCTAACATTGCATAAGGTTTTAAAATAATTTTCCACCATAAACTCTCTCTCAAGAAGCTTCTAGAGAAAGTGCTGCCCTGAGATGGAAAAATAAATCCAGAAAAAAAATAGGAATTTACAAGGGAAAAAAGGGAATTTCCAGAACATTGCTGAATACAAATTGCAGGAAGGACAAGAGACCTAGCAAGCAACCAATACTGGTTGGACAGAGGCTTCCAAATGGGATTGCTCAAGGGAAAAAAGTGAAACTGATAGATTGCCTCATGTGTATTGAAAAGGCAGGGATAATTCTGGTAGAGATTTGGGGATAAATTAATGGTATATATGAAGAAAACTATGGAAATTTTAAAAATGAGGCTATTGTTAATATCTAGAAAAACAAAAATTATAAGAACGGATGGTCATCACAATGCAATTATATGATCCAGTTATAAATGTTACTAGAGGTAACATTTATAGTTATTATAATGTCATCACAATGCAATTATATGACCCAGTTATAAATGTTACTAGAGGTAACATTTATAGTTATCATAATGTAAATGCTAAATGCAAATTTAACACCAAAAATTTGGTACAATCATTTGGGGAGAATTGTGAGCAGGAACGTGAGACATAAGTGTTCAGAGGGAGTAGTCTAACCTAAATCTTCCTTTTCATTAGAAGGAAGACAATAAATCATTCCCGAAGCAGGGAAAAAAAAAAACCTCAACCAACAAAGAAGTAATGGTAGTAAGAGAATTTATGACTGGGTGTAATGGCTCAGGCCTGCAATCCCAGTGCTTTGAAAAGCTGAGGTGAGAGGATTCCTTAAGCCCAGGAGTACCAGGCTGCAGTGAGCTATGATGGTGTCACTGCACTCCAGCCTGGGTGACAGAGCGAGACCCTGTCTCTAAATAAATAGATAAATGCAGTATGAAGGTAAATGCCAACAGGAACCCTGGGAAGCAGGACTCAGAGTAAGAAGCAGTTGGGGAAAGGGAGTCAGGGGCTGAAGTTTTATGAGAAGCCTTGTAGGACTACAAGTTTTTCTTTTTCGGAACTACTTACATGCACTACCTAATATAATAAAATAAAATCAACAAGTGAATGGGAAGTGAGAAGTGACATAGCAAATGTGGGGAAGGCCTTCAAGAATGGGGTGAGAGGCTGGGCATGGTGGCTCACACCTGTAATCCCAGCACTTTGGAAGGATGAGGCAGGTAGACTGCCTGAGCTCAGGAGTTCAAGACCAGCCTGGACAACACAGTGAAACCCCATCTCTATTAAAGTACAAAAAATTAGCTGGGTGTGGCAGTGTGCGCCTGTAGTCCCAGCTACTCGGGAGGCTGAAGCAGGAGAATCGCTTGAACCCAGGAGAAGGAGGTTGCAGTGAGCCAAGATTGTGCCACTGTACTCTAGCCTGGGTGACAGAGCGAGACTCTATCTCCAAAAAAAAAAAAAAAAAGAATGGGAGTGAGGAAGGAGAGCGGAGGGAGAGGCGGTGGCTGAGGAGTGAAGCAGGGACGTTAGGATGGACATCATTCAAACAGTGTTTGGTCCAGGGACCTCTGGGGTCACACTGTCTGAGGAACCCACACCATCCCACCAAGCCTACTGAATCAAGATCTTGCTTGGTGGGGTGTCAGGACCTGGAAACTCAAGTTTTTAATCATCTCCTTGGATGATACTTGTGCATACAGAACTGAGCTTGTTTGGATGCTGATGAAAAGGACTCAAGAAAAAGACAGGAGGGAAAGGAGAAATGCACTGAGCAAAGCCCCTGAGACGGCAGGAGGATGAGAAGGCACCCAGCATTCAAATGGAGGAGTTGGTCCTTGTTAATCCAATGTAATGGGGCTACAGGAGAGACAGTGGGTCACTTTATAGACCTAGTTGTGGGAAAAGAGGAGGTGCCTGTCAGCACTTGCATGCTTGTTCCCTTTTGTAAGGGAATATTATTTAAGTCTATGTTTTACAGTAGGCCAAGAGTTCCACGGGGGCCAAGACCATGGCATTTCCTACTCCATTCCTCACCGTGGCCTAGCACGCAGCAGTGCCTGGCCCAGAGGAGGAGCTCTATACATGTTTGTTGAATGACTACATGAATGACAGTTTCTTCTGAGGTAAGGGGACTCTTGCTTAAAATCAGACAGATAGGACTGGAGTTCGGGATTAGGACAGGCGACGGGTGGATCTGGAAGGCATGGGTAGGTAGAGAATAGCTGAAGCATTCAGGATGAAGGCAACAGGAAAGGGAAGAAAAAGAAGTGCTGAAGTGTGTGAGGGAGCGAATCCACAGTAGGGTGCAGGAAACAGACGCATACTGAGGAAGAAGGGGGAAGCACCCTAAATCCTCCACATCATCCAACCTAGACCTTCTCTTTCAACCACACCTCCCGCTTCTTGAAGTGCTATCCTACAGTAAAGGCAATGGAATGGATAAGCTGATTAACCTGGTGTCTTATAATTAGGGAAGATACTTTGATGTAAGAAATCAAAGACAGGAGTGAACGGAACTTTCTCAGACAGTCCGTTGGAATCACACGGAGCCCAGGACGGAGCCCAGTTCACTTCTCCCCTGGGCTATTTCCTTTCACAGTCATCCCTGATCCAGTGCCAGAGCCAACCCCTCAGTGGCTGACCTCCAATTTGTTCCTACCAAGGAAATTCTCAGGGGATTAGACATGGATTTGGACTCAGGCAGCATCCAAAGGATTGAAGCAAAAAAAAAAGTAGATGTTAGCGTAGATGCGGTGATCAGGGAACACTTCTACACTGCTAGTGGGAATGTAAACTTGTACAGTCACTATGGAAAACAGTGTGGAGATTTCTTAAAGAACTAAAAGTAGAGCTACCATTTGATCCAGCAATCCCACTACTGGGTATCTACCCAGAGGAAAAGAAGTCATTATACGAAAAAGATACTTGCACACACATGTTTATAGCAGCACAATTCACAATTGCAAAGTCATGGAACCCAAATGCCCATCAATCAACAGGTGGATAAAGAAACTGGCATATATATATGAAGGAATACTACTCAGCCATAAAAAGGAATGAATTAACGGCATTTGCAGCAACCTGGATGACATTGGAGACTATTATTCTAAGTGAAGTAACTCAGGAAAGGAAAACCAAACATCGTATGTTCTCACTGATATGTGGGAGCTAAGCTATGAGGACTCAAAGACATAAGAATGATACAATGGACTTTGGGCACTAGGGAGGAAGGACAGGGGAGGGACGAGAGATGAAACACTACCAATAGGGTGGGTGCAATGTATACTGCTCAGTGATGGGTGAACCAAAATCTCACAAATCACTACTAAAGAACTTACTCATGTAAGCAAATATCACCTGTACCCCGATAACCTATGGGAAACAAACAAAGAAGGATTGAAGGATTTTTACTTGACTTTAGACTGAGATCCTGGTTTTAATTTGGAATTAAGAATGCTATTGGAACTAGAATTTTCCAGTTAAAAACAAAACTTTTATCCAAGATACAAAGGAAAGTAAAAGTCTCACCCCCACCTCATTTCCCCAGCACCGCCCCTCACCGCCCCACAACTTGTGCTCGCAGTCACAACTCGGGGAGACTAATACAGATTTGCTTCTAAGATAGCATCAGAGTCATAGTCAATGGAATTGGGATCAGTATTGGCTTTTGCAGAAATGGGCAAAAAAAAAAAAAAAAGAAAAAGAATCATCATCGTTTCTGGAAGAAGAGTCATGCCTAGACAGGGGATCCCCCTTCTCCTTCAGGCTTTATGTGGCCTCCATGCCCCTCTCCTTCCTTAACTGCTAAGTAACTTACTGGGTCCCAGAAGTCCAAAGAGAAGCAGCCACAGGAACCAGAAGGCTGGAGAAATGTTTCCTCTTCTCATCTCTAAATGATGCACATAGAAGTTGTCATTTAGATGCCTGGGTTCCAAAGGAAGAATAGGTCAAAGAGGCAGAGAGACAAGGGGCAAACCCCCTGGGCCTTGATAGAAAATAAAGTTGCACAAAAAGACCCAAAGGCCAGCCACTGCCAGGGTAAGCCTTGTAGGCAGGTGGGATGGTTGCAGGGAGCCCCCAGATTGCTCCACAGTTTGGCTTCTTGTTTTTCTTCTTTTTTCCTCGCAAGTGTATCTGTGGCATTTATAGCTGATACTGAGTAGGAGAGGCCAGAGCTTTGGGTCCTCCCTCCCCAGGGAGGAGCATCTCCGCACTGTGCTTTCTGCAGGGCCATTTGGAAAAATGTACCCTACAGGAATCAAGGCGGAGGAGAGAGCCGAGTCGGTAAGACCAGAGGGCGCACACACGAGGAGGGGCAGGGAGAGAGGCAGAATGAGGGGATCAAACTTGTCGGAGTGGAAGGGACCCACCCTTTGAACCAGAGCTGACCTGAAACCTGTTTTCCCTGGGTATGCCTCATTTTCAAAGCAGGAGGCCTTTGTAGAAGAAAAAAGGAGGAAAAGAAAAGGAAACAAATGGATGGTAAAGGTCAACAGCAGTCTATCTGGGGGACACTGGGGATTTGGAGGGTGAGAAGAGCATCAGGACACACGCCCAGTTTTCTCCAGAGTGCTCCTTCCCAGCTGCAGAGCAGCACGTGGCTGTGTGAGTGACACACTCCATTCCCCGTGAGCTCTCCCAGGGTGGGAAACCGGACATTGAGTGAGTCTCACTTCTAGTATCAAGCGGAAGTGAGTAGGGAAGAGGATGGGGCACGGAACTGCCCATTTCCCTGAGTCAATCTTTGGCAATGGCTCTTAAGCATAGGGCAGGGACCCTAACTCACCTGGGTCCCTATTTCTAGGCTCACAACTAGCAGTTGATTGAAAGTGACCCCGTGTGACTCAGATATGCAAGGAAAAATGTAGTTTGACTTGCTATAACTCACCCAATTCAGTTTTCGAACTCTTTCCCACCAATGGCAGGGAAGGCTGGGCTTGGAAATGAGGATATGGGTTTAAGCTTGCCAAATATTGGTGATTAAATTTCATTTTCTTTTAAAAGTGTCTCTTTCGGAGGACATACTGTATGGTTCTGATTATATGAAAGTCAAGTACAGGGAAAAATCAACTGATGATGATTGAAGTCAAAATACTGGCTACCTCTGGGGTGGCACTGATGGGGAGGAGGCAGGGGAGGCTTCTGGGGTGAAGCCTTGACACATCTTGATCTGGAAAGTGGGTAGGTGAGTGTATGCATGTATTAAGATTCAACAATTGGGCCGGGCGCGGTGGCTCAAGCCTGTAATCCCAGCACTTTGGGAGGCCGAGACGGGCGGATCACGAGGTCAGGAGATCGAGACCATCCTGGCTAATACGGTGAAACCCCGTCTCTACTAAAAATACAAAAAACTAGCCGGGCGAGGTGGCGGGCGCCTGTAGTCCCAGCTACTCGGGAGGCTGAGGCAGGAGAATGGCGTAAACCCGGGAAGCGGAGCTTGCAGTGAGCTCAGATCCGGCCACTGCATTCCAGCCTGGGTGACAGAGCGAGACTCCGTCTCAAAAAAAAAAAAAAAAAAAAAAAACAAGATTCAACAATTGGCCAGGCACAGTGGCTCATGCTTGTAATCCCAACACCTTGAGAGGCCGAAGTGGGAGGATTGTGTGAGCCCAGGAGTTCAAGACCAGCCTGGGCAACATAGCAAGACCCTGTCTCTATTTATTTAAAATAAATATGTTAAATAATTAAATAAAATTCAACGACTTGAGCACTTATGTGTCCACTCTGCACATTTTACTGCATATATTTTAAGCCTCAATTTAAAGATTAAAAACAACAGTCAAGGGTACAAACTTTCAGTTATAAGATGAATGAGTTCTGGGACTTTAATCACATGGAGACTATAATTAACAATATTGTATTGTCTATCTGAAATTTGCTAACACACACAGAAAAAAATGGTAAATATGTGTTGATGATGTGTTCATTAGTTCAACAGTGGTAATTATTTCGCAGTGTATACTCATCAAATCAACACATTGTACACCCTGAAAACACAATTTTTATTTGTCAATTATACCTCAATAAGCTTGGGGGGGAGAATTTAGAACAATAAAAAAGAAAAAACATTTGGTGGCTCATGCCTGTAATCCCAGAGCTTTGGGAAGCCAAGGTGGGCGGGTTTAGAGTTCGAAACCAGCCTGATCAACATGGTGAAACCCCGTCTCTACTAAAAATACAAAAAAAAAAAAAAAAAAAAAAAATTAGCTGGGCGTAGTGGCGGGCGCCTGTAATCCCAGCTACTTGGGAGGCTGAGGCAGGAGAATTGCTTGAACCTGGGAGGCAGAGGTTGCAGTGAGTCAAGATCATGCCACTGCACTCCAGCCTGGGTGACAGAGTGAGACTCCGTCTCAAAAAAAAAAAAAAAAAAAAAAAAGAAAGAAAGAAAAAAAAGAAAAGAAAACAAAAACAATGTTTCAGGTCTCTTTTGGGTAAACACTTGGCCATACGAAATTTAATGTCCCTCTCGGGACTGTTTTTCCCATTTCAAGGACTCTCTCCTCCTCCTCTTCTTTCCTGCACGTCCTCTGAGGGGGAATTTGTGCCTCCTACTGGCAGTGTGGGAACAGGACTTGGGCCCTTCAAGCTGGTATCTCCTGAGCTTCCTCTCATCCCATCTGGTCACCGGGATCCTGCACTGGCGTCCGACGACTCGGAGACACAGTACTACCATTGTCTTCATTTTATAAATAAGGAAACTAAATCATGGAGAAGTCAAGTAATTTGGCCAAACTCACAAAGTTAGTAAGTGATGCAGTCAGGAATTAAACTATCAGTCCAGCTGCAGAGCCTGTGCTCTTCGTCATAATAAAAGGAGGGTGTCATGTCCAAACAGGACTTTGAGTCTGGTCCCTGAATATCTTCCTCCAACCAGACTGCCTGTTCCCAACCTCATCTGATGTAGAAATTCTGGAGCTGTCACTGTTAGAAAATACGCAGAATGTAAAACCACAAAGCTACAGAGGCCCAGCTACGTGGAATTTGCAAAACAGATGGACGAGTCATCATAAGGGACATGTCAGGAAAATTAATGAGTTAGAAGCAGGTTGCTCGAGTGGAGCTGACTCGTCCGAGATCATTTTTTAAACGCTTCCTTGAAGAGGCTGAGTCATTAGGGTTCTGATGACTACGAAGGAAAGAGCACACAGGGGTTGAGGGCTTAGGACTTGGGTTTGTTTTAGAGAGTAAGAGATTAGTTTCGCACAGTGTAGGGAATTCCAGGGACCCGGCAACTATGTAGAGTACACAATTTATAAACATGGCATAGATTTGAAATTCGCTCTTGAATGACCTGTGCTGAAAGTTTGATTTAGGAAATGCCTGTGTTCCAGATTCTCGCTGCCGTCTCTCTCAACCTCACCCTGTCCCAGCTTAGATTTTCTTCAGCCTGGCTGGACAACGTGTCTGCTTTCCCTTCTAATTTTAGTTTATCCCCAATTCAAGTAGAGTTCTTTTCATCACAAGGAGTCTCAATGGTACCTTCCATATAGCATATGGTTTATCAGAAAGTAACAAAAAGAAGCAAGATTTTCTGTGAAATACAGCCTGATATGGTCTATATCTGTGACCCATTTTCGCACAAATGGACCATTCTGATGGTGGCCACCATCCCTGGATTTGGAGATCTCTCCTACAGCTGCTTAGGCTTCTTCAGCTATCTGGAGCCACCATTTGTGTAGAAATGTACTATGTGCTTGAGTGCCCATCTTCAAATTTTTTGTCGTGTATACACTCAAAAACAATTTTGAAAAGTGTTTTCCTTCCTCTGTTTATGTTTAATCTAAATTTTTATCATACATTTAATTATTGCACAGAATATAATTTCTACCATGTTGTAAATATAGATATTGAAATAATAAAAGTTTTACTACTCTTTAAAATGTTTCCAATAGACTCTAAACACTAGCAGCATCTCAATACTCATCATTATCCTTTTTTAAATTTTATTTTACTTTAAGAGATGGGGGTCTCAGTATATTGCTCAGGCTGGTCTTGAACTCTTGGGCTCAAGCGATCCTCCCACCTCAGCCTCCCAAAGTGCTGGGATTACAAATGTGAGCCACTGCACCTAGCCTCCATTATCCTTTTGAATAACATATAAGCAAGCTCTTCCTCAATAGTCTAGGTTTTTAAATGGTTCCTCCTGCTCTATGAACTTATAGTTCCATTTTACTTGCCCCATATTATTCTACTGGTCTCTCTCCATATATAATATTAAATACCAGTAATATAAATATTCTACTGCTATATATGTATATGTATATAACAGTATATCTAATTAATAAACCTTATCTCTTAGAGCAGTTTTAGGTTCACAGCAAAATTAAGTGGAAAGTACAGAGGTCCCATAGACTCCCTGCCCCTACGCAAGCACAACCTCCCCGCCTCATTGACATCAGGGTTTACTCTTCTATATTCTATGGGTTTTGACAAATGTACAATGACATGCATTCACCATTGTAGTACCATATACAGTAGTTTCACGCCCTAAGAATCCTCTATGCTCCACCTATTCATCACCCAACCCTCGTAACCCCTGGCAACTATTGACTCTTGACTGTCTTTTTAGTTTTGTCTTTTCCGGGATGTCATATGATCTGTAACATTTTTTTGCGTGAAAGGCTTTTATTGATCACCCTATCATACTCCTCTGCATCAAAAGATATGTTTATACACTTCTTAAAAATTTCCTTTGCCTTGTAAGACTCTGTGTTCAATTTATAGCCCCCCAATAACGTTTTGGTGAATTAAACAAAAATGCTTCTCTTATGATATGTTTTTCCATATTTTCAAGAAAATATGAATCATTAACTTACCTAACTTTTTTCTCTTTTTTTTTTTTTTTTGAGACGGAGTCTCGCTCTGTCGACCAAGCTGGAGTGCAATGATGCGATCTTGGCTCACTGCAACCTCCACTTCCCAGGTTCAAGCTATTCTCTTGCCTCAGCTTCCCATGTAGCTGGGACTACAGGTACCCGCCGCCACACCAGCTAGTTTTTGTATTTTTAGTAGAGATGAGGTTTCGCCATGTTGGTCAGACTGGTCTCAAATGCCTGACCTCAGGTGATCCACCTGCCTCAGCCTCCCAAACTGCTGGAATTGCAGGCATGAGCCACCTCGCCTGGCCAACTTACCTAACATTTAAAAAATAACACAACTTTCAGAGCGCGTACGAAATGCAGGACTATTCTAAACCTTCACAATAACCCAGTGAAGTGGGTACTATTTTCACTGTCATGTTTACAAATATGGAAACCGAGACCCAGAAGAGTTAAGGAATTTGTGCAAAGTCACAATGAAATTGGATTTGAAACCAGAAATTCAATCTCCACAATCTGTGCTCTTAGCTGACATGCCATATGGCCTCTCTATGTGTCTTTTATCTTAAGATGTAACATTAATCAGTTGGAACTTACAACATCTTTCTTCTTGAAATCATGCAAAATACACAATTGTTACCTAAACCAAGAAACCAGTGAACAGGGAGCTCTTTCCCCTTACAGAAAATGGTGTACAATTCAGGGAAGTATGCTTCATAGCACATTGCTGTGTCTCAGCAAGTTGTTGACAAATCTTGAATGTTCTAAAATAGGCAGGCAGACAGATAAGGTGAGTTGGCTGCCATGGGATTTTTCTCCTTGGTTAAATAAACCACTGCCTCCTGTATGCTTTCTGCTGATTCTGCTCTTGCTTCAATCTCATGAGATACTCCCTCAAGAGCGATGCCTTTTTAAAGAATGGATGGGGCCGGGCGCGGTGGCTCAAGCCTGTAATCCCAGCACTTTGGGAGGCCGAGACAGGCAGATCACGAGGTCAGGAGATCGAGACCATCCTGGCTGACACGGTGAAACCCCGTCTCTACTAAAAAATACAAAAAAACTAGCTGGGCGAGGTGGCGGGCGCCTGTAGTCCCAGCTACTTGGGAGGCTGAGGCAGAATGGCGTGAACCCGGGAGGCGGAGCTTGCAGTGAGCTGAGATCCGGCCACTGCACTCCAGCCTGGGCGGCAGAGCGAGACTCAGTCTCAAAAAAAAAAAAAAAAAAAAAAAAAGAAAAAAAAAAAAAAAAGAATGGATGGAAGAGAAGAGACTGTTAAAAAAAGAAAGAAAGAAAAGAAAAAAATAAGTTTTTATTACTCCTGTTACTTCATTCTACAGTGTATCTGTGTAAATAACATCTTAACACATGCCAAAATTACCAGTTCCTTACACTCCACGTAGCCCTTCACAGGAATTTATATGAGCCAGGAGAAAACAAGAAGTCCTACTCTGGGTATATGATCCCTAAATTAGAGGTGGTTTTTTAGGTATCCCTTTATTAAAGGGATTATTTGTCAAGTAAAGGCTTTATTTGACACCCTGAAATGTTCTACACCCTGCAGAAATGTGGTAATAATAATATGAGAGCTACAGAGGAAATGTTGGATGATCATCAAAGAGGAGTCAGAAAAGTGTAGCCCTGACCACAGAGGTGCTCTCAAGACAGATCAGTTCTAGGCAACAAGCGTATACGGAAGTTGAAGGTCTGGAAAATGGTTTCCATCAAACAACCAACACCTGCATAATACTCTTCAGGAAGTCTTTATGTACGTCCAAGACGTGGGGGCACAGATGCTACGTGAAGATCATTGTGCTAAATCCACAGTGCAAAGGCACAGGTCTAGATGGGCAGCCCTTTAACCCTGCCCACTTCCTGGACTTTTGCTTGGGTCATACATGCTTGGTGGGCTGGGGCTTTGTCACATTACAGGAGTAGGTGTATTCCGTGACGAAAGCTGGGTAATGATGCTTCCAAACTCTACCCACACGCCCCAGTTGCTGGGAGTAATGAGATACTCACAGCATAACTATGTGAATCAATCACAAGTTAAGTTGCTCACCAGGGATTGCCCCCTTTTCTCCTTCCTCTAGCTCAAAATGCCCATTCGAGTCATTTGTTGTTTATCTTTGGAAATATATGTGTGTGTGTGTGTGTGTGTGTGTGTGTGTGTGTGTGTGTGTGTATATATATATATATATTTTTTTTTTTTTTTTTAATTTGAGACAGAGCCTCACTCTGTCGCCCAGGCTGGAGTACAGTGACACGATCTCAGCTCACTGCAATGTCCACCACCCAGGCTCAAGTGATTTTCATTCCTCAGCCTTCCAAGTAGCTGGGACTACAGGCACACATCATGCCTGGCTAATTTTTCTATTTTTAGTAGAGACAGGGTTTTGTCATGTTGGCCAGGTTGGTCTCGAACTCCTGGCCTCAAGTGATCTGCCTGCCTCAGCCTTCCAAAATGCTGGGATCACAGGTGTGAGCCACCACGCCCGGCCAGGAAATAAAAATTTTTATTTCCATAATGTGCCTGGTAATAACTTAAGAGCTTTATTGAGCTATAATTTACATACCATATAGTTCACCTGTTTAAAGTATATAAACCTGGGCAAGGTGGCTCACACCTCTAATCCCAGCACTTTGGGAGGCCAAGGCGGGTGGATCACCTGAGGTTAGGAGTTCAAGACCAGCCTGGCCAACAGTGGGGAAACCCTGTCTCTACTAAAAATACAGAAATTAGCCAGGCATCGTGGCACTCGCCTATAATCCCAGCTACCTGGGAGGCTGAGGGAGGAGAATCTCTTAAACCTAGGAAGCAGAGGTTTCAGTGAGCCAAGATCGTGCCACTGCACTCCAGCCTTGGTGACAGAGTGAGAGTTCATCTCAAATTAAAATAGTAATAATTAAAAAAAACAAAGTTTATAAACCAATGGTTTTAGGCCGCGTGCAGTGGCTCACACCTGTAATCTCAGCACTTTGGGAGGACGGGTGGATCACCTGAGGTCAGGAGTTCATGACCAGCCTGGCCAACATGGTGAAACCCCATCTCTACTAAAAATACAAAAAAAAAAAAAAACTTCGCTGGGCATGGTGGCACACACCTGTAATCCCAGCTACTTGGGAGGCTGAAGCAGGAGACTCACTTGAACCTGGGAGGCGGAGCTTGCAGTGGTCTGAGATCACACCACTGCACTCCAACCTGGGCAACAGAGCAAGACTCCGTCTAAAATAAATAAATAAATAAACCAATGGTTTTTAGTATATTTACAGAGTCGTACTTGGTGAACCTTTTCATTGATAGACAAATCTTTTTTCTCTATTCTGTCTCTTCTTTTTTCCTTCCAATTCTTCTCTTCCAACTCTTCTCTTTTTCTCTGTTTTGAGCCTTATTACTTGCATTTTCGTCTTCCTGGATCTGTCCTCCAAATGTATTATATTTGCAGGGTGATTTTCATTCCTATATAATTGTGTTTGTTATTTTTCCCACTTGCTCTTCCAGATTACTAACATAATTCTCTACAGTGGCCAGCCTCTTTCAATTTGTCTATTAAAATTTGAAAATACATGTTTTACTCTTTTTAAAAAAAAGATCTAGTTGGACGCTCTTGCCTGATCTTCTTTCTTTTCATGTTTTTCACATAAGGTTTTCAACAGTTCCCATCAGTGGGAGGCACCTTTTCAGGGTGTTCAACGTGTCTTCCCCTTCTAGTTTCTGGATCTCTTTAAGTGAGCAGATGATGCTGATTGCCTGCGTATGGCTCAGCGTGGCCTCTCTGTTCCTCAGTGAGTGGCTGTATGCAAACCTCCCCCAAAGACGGAGGGAGCTGAGAGGCTGTGGAGACAAAGTGACTCCATCTTGGATGCTAATCTGCCATGTTAACTTCTGATTAACCCAGGTCCCATGAGTCACATGGGCCTCCTCATTCCTACTTTATTTACTGTTCTTGGTGTAAGGACATGGATTTACTGTAAATCCTGTCTTCGTTTTTTGCTGTTTGTTGTTTGTTTTGTTTTTAGAGACAGATTCTTGCTCTGTCACCTAGGCTGGAGTTCAGTGGTGCAGTCTCAGCTCACTGCAGCCTCTGACTCCTGGGCTCTAATGATCCTCCTGCCTCAGCCTCCCAAATAGCTGGGACCACAGGCACATGCTACCACTCCCAGCTAATTTTGATTTTCTTTTTTGTAGAGATAGGGTGTTGTTTTGTTTCCCAGGTTGCTCTCAAACTCCTGTCCCCAAGCAATCCTTCCTCCTCTCCCTCCCAAAGCTCTGGGATTACAGGCATTAGCCACCATATCCAGCCTTGCCTTTAGATCAAAGCAACCTTGATATTATGGCATAAATGATAGGCTACAATGCACATAGCATTCTTGCCTGTTCTGAAGGGTTGATTTTAATCGTCTCTATAGGGAATATACACCCTTTCTGGGGTAAGCCCTGGGTCTGGAGGTAACAGGTGTGGAGATCTACCTGACTTGCTGCCACCTAAGACTGTGCTTCTGTCTGTAAATTCCCCAGCAAATCGCCATTTACTGACAAACTGGATCTGTATGCCTTGTTTTTGGTTTATTGGTTCCTTGGTTCCTTTAGTGTTTGGGAGCCACTTTACATGTATGACCCTTCCGTGGAACAAAGGCTGAAATAAGAGGCTGACAAATCCAGTTTCTCAGAAAGAAATATTTAACAAGGACTAATGAACAGAAGCCACATCTTGGGCAGCTGCGAGATGATGGATACTTGTACCCATTCTCCAGAAAATATCCTTTCTATAGCAAGCTTTTAGGGCAAAATATATGCAGCCGGTCACATCTCAGACTTTCTTGCCAAAACCCATAACCACTGGGGAAGTTAAATAAGCATGTTTGTGAAGGGTTATTTATGCAACAGGCATTGTTTGAAGACTTTGCTGCAGTGCACTTTGCTATGCACGTGTGGCCCACTGGTCATCATGGCAGTCTTGCTTCAAAATGTGGCGTCCCTGTTGCCATGCAACAGGTTGTATTCCTACACTCCACCTCTCAAAATTGGCCCTGACAATTTTACATGCTCATCTCTTCCGTGATAGTCCCTGGGCCTAAAGGGAGGATGCTTGATAGTGCGTAGCTTTAGCAGCAGTGTGTTGGCTCCACTGGAGGTAGATGCCACAGCAGCAGTAAAGGCTAAAACAAGACAGTAAGGAATGTATGAGTACAGCACCTAAACCAAGAAACAGCTCCTGCCACCAGGTGCCCCAGAACCCAAACCAGCTGTGAAGCCAGTTATTCAAAGTAGGGGTTCGGTCTGAGAGCTTGGTTAGGTGGGCTTTTATATCAGTCATTAATTCAGTGATATTATCTGATTCATCAGGAATATAAACACAGCAGTTTTTCCAATTGCACTAGTCCCCCGTTGTGCAGTGTGAGCATATCTGAAGCCTGGTAATTTGGGAGGACAGATGTTTTCATGACAGTGACTTCCATGTTTAAAAGAGAGATTCCCATGCAGCTATCATTTAAAGTTTTCTTTGCATACTTTGTAGAGTTTCTTTCTTTCTTTTTTTTTTTTTTTTGAGTTGGAGTCTCGCTCTGTCACCCAGCGGGGAGTGCAGTAGCACCATCTTGGCTCACTGTAACGTCCACCTCCCAGGTTCAAGCAATTCTCCTACCTCAGCCTCCCAAGTAACTGGGATTACAGGCATGTGCCACAATGCCCAGCTAATTTTGTATTTTTTGTGAAGATGGGGTTTCACCATGTTGGCCAGGCTGGTCTCGAACTCCCAACCTCAACTGATCCACCCGCCTTGGCCTCCCAAAGCGCAGAGATTACAGGCTTTGTAGAGTTTCTATATGCCAGATAATATCTTCAATAACCAGATGAGGAAGAAAAATGGGGGCCAAACAATCATACCAATACAAAACAGATGAGGACCAGTGGGATTTCAAATGAGGGAGATTGATAGGCTTTGTAGTGTGTGAACTATTCAGCCTGAGCCCATGTATAATCCAAAGAACATCTTCCTAAACATGCAGGGTGTAACCAAGGCCATAAATTGGTGCCACATATCCAGGAAGTTCCATTTGGGGCCAACCAAAAGATTCCTGGACACAGTGTCTGTTCTGTAACATGCCCAGTGAGTGTGTTATTATATTATAGCATAGTATATAAACATCAGTCTCTTGCTATCCATCACAGATCCTTTGTGCAATTTGGCCAAGTATCTTTAGAATGATTCATTTGCTCCCAACACTGAGGAGCAAGTTGACTAACATGGCCAAAAGATGGAATTAACCAAATAAACCCAGCCTGTATTTGGGTATCAGGTTATTTTGTTCTTTATTTAGGGTGTTGTCACTCTCTGGCAGGAAATAGCCTATCCAGCCTGGGCGTGTTTGTCGTTCCAAGCCCGGTGTGTTTCCTCCTCGGTAGTATATGTGCTGGCATCTTCATGTGCAAAACGCACTGGTTGTCAATGAGGTCTGGGAGCAAGCAAAGCAATCATCTCAATTACCCCTGTGGGAACAGTGGTAGGCTTGGGAGATGGTTGTCCTAGCCAGTCACATGGGGCAGGCGTCCCCGCTTTGGCTGAATTTAAAGAAATAAAGGCTGCAGATAACACATTCATCTAACTATGCAAGGTAGGTTTCCCAAATTAAAGTTTGAATTTGTGCTTTCAGCAGACTGGTATTTCTTTCAATTAACCCTGCTGCTTGGAGGTTCTATGGGAGATAAAAGTGCCATACTGTATCATGTTTCCTGGCCCAGTCCTGCATGTTATATCCAGCAAAATGGGTCTCTCAGTCACTGTCGATGTGCCACGGATATCCATACACAGTACTGAGAGCCTCTAAGCCTTCAATAGTACTGGCTTGATTAGCTTGCTTATAGGGAGAATCTCGCAGCAGTCCAGTAGTGGGGTCCATGCAGGTTAACACATATTTATTTCCTTGGCTTACAGGGACAGAGTCTAAATAATCCACTTGCCAATCTGTTACATGGTGGACAGCCTTCTGAATATCTGAATATGTCCTGCTTGATATGATCTATAATAAAGAACATGGTAAACGATTTGTAAGAGCTGTTGGGAGGGCACTATATATATATTTTTGTTGTTGTTGTAGAGATGGGATCTTGCTATGTTGCTCAGGCTGGTCTGAAACTCCTGGCCCCAAGCAATCATCCCACCATGGCCTCCCCATGTGCAAGCCACTGTACCGGGACTCTGTATGTGTGTGTGTGTGTGTGTGTGTGTGTGTATATATATATATATATATATATATATATATATATATATTTTTTTTTTTTTTTTTTAGACAGAGTTTTGCTCTTGTTGCCCAGGCTGGAGTGCAATGGCATGATCTTGGCTCACTACAACTTCCACCTCCCGGGTTCAAGCGATTTTCCTGCCTCAGCCTCCTGAGTAGCTGGGATCACAGGCAGGCACCACCACGCCCAGCTAATTTTGTGTTTTTAGTAGAGATGGGGTTTCTCCATGTTGGTCAAGCTGGTCTCGAACTCCTGACCTCAGGTGATTTGCCTACCCCGGCCTCCCAAAGTGCTAGGATTACAGGCGTGAGCCATCATGCCCAGCCTGGTCACTGTAGTTTAATAGCAATCCTGCTCTCTTGCCTGTCTCCCAGCCTACTCTTGCACTTCTGTGACCCCTTTTGTTATGTACCCAGGTCGATAGTTCAGCGGCCTGAGCTGGCATGATGCTTCTAATTTTTTTTAGGGTTTTAGCTTCTATATTTTGTGGAACTGAGTGGTTTTTATGTGCAGTCACCCGAAATACAGTTAAATCAGCTACAAGGCTTTGCAGCTTTTTCCATATGTCTTGCCACATGTTCATGCCCCATATAGGTTTGTGCATAATCATCCACTTTTCTTGCTGCTGTTGAACCAGCCACATAATTAGGCCTTTGAGCACAGCTCAGCTATCAGTGCAAAGAACCAGGGGCCAGGCTCATATGTGACTATTAACCAGGCCTCTTGCAACTCATCCCACTGGCTCCTCTGATGCCTACCTGTATCAAACCAGATTGTATCAGTTTGTGGCTATATAGCAACAGCAGTCCAAGAACAGCAGTGTCCCTGCTGGAGTCCTCTGTACACCAAGCATTATCTGGATGCTTTACTGTGTCAGGTGCTGGAGTTGGAGAGGGTCAAGTAGTAGCCTTTGGTTGTTCAAATCGTAACAGAGCCTAATGCAGTATGTAATTCTGGGCTTCAGGGAACTCATTGCTAGAATTCTTCCTTGTTGCAAATAACCATGCCATTTATTCAAGGTAGGTGTTGGGGCTACAGTGGAGGTGGGTTGTTTAAAAATCCTTCTAACCATCCCTTGATTGGTAGACCTATTCTCACAGGCATGGGAAGGGTCTTTGTTAGCCGTTCCACCTGCTGTAAAGCATTCTCTACTACTAATACTTCTTGTTCAACAGGAAAGTATCTGGTTTCAGCTCCTTTCTTAAAGGGACTGATTTCCTAGACAGCGGTTGCATAAGGCCCCACTCATATCCTCAGGAGCAGCAGTAACATCCAAAGTCCTAGCTGTACCCTCCAAAGGGGTGCATAAGGCCTGTGCCTGCTGTACCAGCACTTCAGCCTGTTCAAAGCTTCCTGCTGTGGTGTGTCCCAGGCCCAATGTGCCCTTTCTCTAATAAGTCTGTGTAGGGATCTCAGAAACTGGGCTAAGTGTGGGATGAATACTCTCCAGTAATCCAAAAGACCCACAAATGTTTGGATTTCTTTTACTGTTTCTGGAGTTGACATTGTTGGGCTTTGTCAGTTATTGCACCCGGTATCAAAGGAGTCTTACCCAACCATGTAGTCCCTAAAAACTTCACTGTGGGCCAGGTGCAATGGCTCACGCCTGTAATCCCAGCACTTTGGGAGACCAAGGTGGGCGGATCACAAGGTCAGGAGTTTGAGACCAGCCTGGCCAATATGGTGAAACCCCATCTCTACTAAAAATACAAAAGTTAGCCGGGCATGGTGGCAGGTGCCTGTAGTCCCAGTTACTGGGAAGGCTGAGGCAGGAGAATCGCTTGGATCCGGGAGGCGGAGGTGGCAGTGAGACAAGATTGCACCATTGCACTCCAGCCTCGGTGACAGAGCGAGACTCCATCTAAAAAAAAACAAAAAAACACTTCACTGTGGGCCCTGGGCCTTGCATCTTCTGAAGACTGATGGCCCATCTGCATTCCACAGATGAGCACCCAATGTCATAAGACATTACTGCAAACCAAAACAGCATGGTACTAGTACAAGAACAGACACATAGACCAGTGGAACAGAACAGAAAACCCAGAAGTAAGACCACGTACCCACGACTATCTGATCTTCAACAAACCTGACAAAAGTAAGCAATGGGGAAAGAATTCCCTGTTCAATAAATGGTGCTGGGATAATGGGCTAGCCATATGGAAACAATTGAAACTGGACCCCTTCTTTACACCTTACACAAAAATTAACTCACGATGGATTAAAGACTTAAATGTAAAACCCAAAACTGTAAAACCCTGGAAGACAACCTAGGCAATACCATTCAGGACATAGGCATGGGCAAAAATTTCATGACAAAGATTCCAAAAGCAATTGCAACAAAAGGAAAAACTGACAAATGGGATCTAACTAAACTAAAAAGCTTCTGCACAGCATAAGAAACTATCAATAAACAACCTACAGAATGGGAGAAAATGTTTACAAACTATGCATCTGACAAAGGTCTCATATTTAGCATCTATAAGGAACTTAAACAAATTTATTTTTAAAAACAAACAGTTCCATCAAAAAGTGGACAAAGGACATTAGCAGATACTTCTCAAAAGAAGACATACACATGGCCAACAAACATATTTTAAAAAGCTAAACATCATTGATTATTAGAGAAATGCAAATCAAAACCACAATGATATCGCGCCGTTGCACTCCAGCCTGGGCAATAAGAGCGAAACTCCATCTCAAAACAAAAAACAAAAAACAAACAAACAACAACAACAACAAACCCACAATGAGATATCATCTTACACCAGTCAGAACAGCTATTATTAAAAAATCAAAAAATAAAAGATGCTGGAGAGGTGTGGAGAAAAAAGAATGCTTATACACTGTTGGTGTAAATTAGTTCAGCCATTGTGGAAGATACTGTGGTGATTCTTCAAAGACTTAAAGACAGATACCATTTGACCCAGCAATTCCATGACTGGGTATATACCCAAAGGAATAGAAATCATTCTGTTATAAAAACACATGTACGTGGCTGGGCGCAGTGGCTCATGCCTGTAATCCCAGCACTTTGGGAGGCTAAGGAAGGTGGATCACCTGAGGTTGGGAGTTCGAGACCAGGCTGACCAACATGGAGAAACCCCTGTCTCTACTAAAAATACAAGATTAGCCGGGCGTGGTGCCGCACGCCTGTAATCCCAGCTACTCGGGAGACTGAGGCAGGAGAATTGCTTGAACCCAGGAGGCAGAGGCTGCAGTGAACCGAGATTGAACCATTGCACTCTAGCCTGGGCAACAAGAGCAAAATGCCATCTCAAAAAAAAAAATGCACGCATGTGTTCATTGCAGTGGTACTCACAATAGCAAAGACATGGAATCAACCTAAATGCACATCAGCGATAGACTGGATAAAGAAAATGTGGTATATATACATCATGGACTACTATGCAGTCATAAAAAAAGAACAAGATCATGTCCTTTGCAGAGACATGGATGGAGCTGGAAGTCATTATTCTTAGCAAACTAATGCAGGAACAGAAAACCAAATACCAAATACCACATGTTCTCACTTATGAGTAGGAGCTAAATGATGAGAACGCATGGACACATAGAGGGGAGCAACACACATTGGGGCCTATCAGAGGGCAGAGGGTAGGAGGAGGGAGAGGATCAGGAAAAATAATGAATGGGTACTAGGCTTAATAGCTGGGTGATGAAATAACCTGTACAAAAAAAAAACAACCCATGACACATATTTACCTATGTAACAAACCTGCATATGAATCCCGAACTTAAAATAAAAGTTAAAAAAAGAAAAGCCATGACAGCAGCACAGTAAAAGCTTCAGTGGCTGACATAATGCCAACAAAATAACAACACTAGAAGAAGAGACAGGAATGAGAACAAAGACAAGACTCTTTCATGGGCTTCGTGCTGGGCGGATAATAGCTGCACTTATTGGGAGGATAATAATTGCACGTACTTCAGCATGCCCCCTGGACAATACAAATTGTTTAATGTTGACAACTCATGTAGGGGCAGGAAGTTGTCACAGGCTCCAGTCTTGCTCCTCTCTCAAGAACAGCCTTCACTACATGCACCTTTGATCTGAATTTTTCCACTGAAGTTTGCGAAGTCTTTCCTCACAGAATACCCATGCCTAAAATGTTTTCTGGAATAAGAAAAATAAACAGCATATACGGGGCAGGGGGAGCTTTCTCAACACCTAGATGTATTAAAGTCCTTCTCATCCAGATCGTTTGTCCCCATAACCATTGATGCCCGGCCATTGACCAGGGTGTGTTTATGGATTTCCATGACTTAAAGTACATTCTGCCCTAGTACCTACTAAGGAAATAGTGTTCTTATTTTTTTGAGAAGAACAGTAAATGGTGAGCTCAGTATAGGGCCTCTGGTCACCTGCAACATGGGGTTGACCTTGGCCCCACTCCTAATCTTGGGGCCAGCGTGGAATCCACCCCTAATAGGCTGGAGTATTAGAATGAGGGGTTGAGTCATCTTCCTCTTCTGCTAGAGGGGCAGAAATGAAGGCACAAAACAGCTCTTCAGTCTGTACTTCCCTCCCTAAGACTGCTAACACAGCATTTTTCATATTTTAGCATTTTTTATATATTTTTTCTCAGAATGTTTCTGCTCCCAATAAGTCATGCCACATGTGCCTGTCCTTGACTCTAATTGGTCACCTTCCCTTATTTCCCCCCTTCTTCCTGTGAAGCTTTTTCTTTCCCCTTTATCAGCCCTTGCCGGGTTACAAAGCACACCCTGCCCCTGGCTTTCTCAGTTGCTCCCAGATCTGTGATGGCTTCTCCTACGTTATATACATCTTTTTTTTTTTTTTTTTGAGACGAAGTTTCACTCTTCTTGCCCAGGCTGGAGTGCAATGGCGCAATCTTGGCTCACTGCAACCTGCAACATCTGCCTCCTGGGTTCAACTGATTCGCCTGCCTCAGCCTCCCGAGTAGTTGGGATTACAGGCGCCTGCCACCACGCCCAGCAAATTTTTGTATTTTTAGTAGAGACGAGGTTTCACCATTCAAGACCAGGCTGGTCTTGAATTCCTGACCTCAGGTGATCTGCCCGCCTCGGCCTCCCAAAGTGCTAGGATTACACATGAGCCACCACGCCCGGTCTTTTTAATTATTTTATTCTATTTTAATTTATTTTTGAGACGGAGTCTCACTCTGTTGCCCAGGCTGGAGTGCAGTGGCACAATCTCAGCTGACTGCAACTTCCGCCTCCTGAGTTCAAGCAAT
Source organism: Theropithecus gelada (assembly GCF_003255815.1). Classification (NCBI taxonomy): domain Eukaryota; kingdom Metazoa; phylum Chordata; class Mammalia; order Primates; family Cercopithecidae; genus Theropithecus; species Theropithecus gelada. Next base: position 160,897 of record NC_037671.1, read on the forward strand.
TCTCCTGCCTCAGCCTCCCAAGTAGCTGGGATTACAGGCACACCACCCAGCTAATTTTTGTATTTTTAGTAGCTGTGGAGCTTCAGCATGTTGTCCAGGCTGGCCTCGAACTCCTGACCTCAAGTGATCCGCCTGCCTCAGCCTCTCTGTGCCACTGTGCCGGGCCTTCCCACATCATATACATCTCGTCCCATTTCTATGACTTAATAACATCAGCCAAGGGCTGTGCCATTATCCTGGTGCACCCTGCAGCAATATATTTTTCATCCCTGCAGGAAAAAACTTTAAAGTCTTGTAAGAACCCAAACATAGATGACTTGACTCATTCCTAATTCTTAGAGAAGCCCCTGGGCCTTTTCTGTTGACTGCCAGGAGGTCATCCTTCCCCATAAATTTCCCTCATTAGGTCAAGCCTCCCTCATAGCTAGAATGAGCCAGTCCATAAGCTATGACTCCCTTGTGTCTGCCTTGCCTTAACAAAGACGCTGCTGCAGGGCTGCATGGGTGGTGATGTTACTCATTTTTTCTGCTTCTCCTGTTAAGGAAATATCATCAACCCCTGTGTCCCATAGTCAGGCCATCCAAGCAGCCAGGAGATTCCCTAGGTAGTTGTTTAAAGGTCTTTGCAATCTCTAGGAGTTCTGCAGCAGTAGATTCCCTGACAGTGAGAGTCTCCTGTGTCAGCTGACCCCATTTTGCTACAGGTGTTAGATTTTGCTTTCCTTTGCATGAGACAGCGAGCTTGCCAATGATCCCCATGCCCCTCCACACCTGTGACTTCTGTGTCATCAGTCTTCCTCTTCATAACAATCCCAGAGATTCCAAGTTTTCATATCCCAATTGGGCTTTCTTATGAGAGCTCTGATTTTTGGTCATTTCCATGTCCTTCTCCCTAGATAAACAAATCTACATGCTAACGTTTCAATTTTTGTCTCTTGGTCTTCAATTTTGTTTGCTAAGTTGGCTGCGAGGAGAGACGTGGAGAGCTACACATCCTTTTCTAGTTGCAATTCCTTCTCTAGACATGTAATTTTGGCTTCTGCTGCTAGCTGGACCTTCATTGCCAAAAGAAGCAGCCAACCCACTGCAGTGGCTATTGGCCGCCCTTCCGTATCCCGGTGCACTATGCAGCTTTCAGTTAAAACTGCTCCAGGCCACCAGGCATTTTCAAGGCATCCCTGCACTCACACAGAGGTGCACAGGTATCGAACAGCTGTGCCGTCCAACCCTACACAGACGTGGCTGACACCCTGGGATTTCCTTACAGATGCTTCATTCTCCTTACCCATTCCTTGTTCTCCCAGCTCCTGGCTGGGGGATCACCAAATGTTCTACCATGAGCAGGTCTACACAAATCTACCCCTAAAGGTTGAGGGGAAAAGAGATCAAAGAAAGAGACTGACAAACACAGTTTCTCACAGAGAAATATTAATGGAGACTTCCAAACAGAAGTCATGTCTGAGGTGGCCATGAGATGGTGGATTCCTGCACTCCCTCTCCAAAAAATATCCTTTCTAGAGTAAGCTTTTAGGAGAAAACATGTGCAACTGGTCACATCGCAGACTTTCTTGCCGAAACCCATGACTGCTGGGGAAGTTAGATAAGCATCTTTGTGAGACGGTAGTTATGCTACAGGCATTGTTTTAAAGCCTTGATGCAGAACACCTTGGTATGGCAGAAGTCAAACACTCGTCATCTGGCCAGGTGTAGTGGCTCACACCTGTAATCTCAGCACTTTGGGAGGCCAAGGCAGGAGGATCACTTGAGGCCAGGAGTTCAAGACCAGCTTGTGCAATAAAGTGAGGCCCTCTCTCTACAAAAATTTTTAAAAGTTAGCCAGTTGTGGTGGCATACAACTGTAGTCCCAGCTACTCAGGAGGCTGAGGCAGGAGGATTGCCTGAGTCGAGGAGTGGAAGGCTGCAATGAGCTATGATTGCACCACTGCAAGACTCCATCTAAAAAAAAAAAATGGCCATCATGGTGATTTCACTTCAAGATGGTATCACTCTTACCATGCAACAGGCTGTTTTCCTATAGCCGTATTGGTAACATCCAACTCTTTGGTTTGCTGACACTGGAGAAACCCAATAAGTGGTGGAAGATGGAGCAGTTTCTACTGCTGTGAGTTGGGGTGAACCCACCAACAGACTGCTAATTCTCTGCTGAGGGCTCTGTCCCAGGTAGGAGCCCTCCATTACCTTGTGGGCTCAGAGCAACTTAGCCTCCAAAGCAACTCCCCTCTGTCTTCCAAGACCTGGAGGACCCTCTTCCCCGGACTCATGAAAAGGATACATGCAGCTCTTCTGGGAGGGGATTTATGAGAATCTCAGGTCTTTGCCAAGAGCCTCTTGGAAGATTTGACCTTAGCAGACCAGAAAGTCTTTCCTTTGGGAATCCAGGGAACACTGTCTCTCTGCTCCCCAAGGGAGCACTCTTAGAGAGATGAGTGTCACCAGCTCCTCCACCCTGATGGGTAGTCAGGCCTGGAGCACATGGAAATGCCCTGGGAACCTCAACTTCAAGTGAATATGCGCCCCCGCCACCCCTCCACACACACACAGAGCAGGTAGTTGTACCACCTCCACTTCATCCTGCTCTCGGCTCTTCACGTATCACAACCTGATCGCTGTGTACCACAGGCGTCACACACGAGCCCGCAGCATCTTGGCACCCGCCCTCCCTCCTTATCTCTCCCAAGTCAATTTTCCGGCCAACCGCAGTGTCTCAGAGATGCAGGGAACTTGCCTGGGGCAAAAAGGATTAGAAAATGCAGACACACAGATAAGAATGAGGTCTCTGGATTTTACTGTGGAGATTCTGAATGCCAGATGGAGTCCAGCATGGGGGTTTTCTCCTGTAACTGAGAAGTTCATCTCAGAGCTACAGACACCCACCCCGGGGCACGGCACAGCTTCTCTTTGTCATGTGTGTTAAATGAGATGTGTTTATTTCTTAGCTAAACGAGCAATATAGTATTCTCTTTCCAGTGTCTGGTAAAGGCAAGAGAGGCGAGGAATGTCTTCCTCAAGATTTTCAGGATCTCAAACAAAGCTGGGAGGGGTCTCCTGGGATGAATGAAAGGAAACCAGGTCTTGGGTCCCCAGGTCTCTTCCTTCCTGAAGAATGCGGCACTCGCTTCGGGAGCTGCTCAGGGTCCGTTGTTCCTCCCGCTCATCTCCATGGCTATCGAGGATACTGGTCTCCTCCAGAACCAGTTAGGGCTCCACCTGGGCCTGTGGGGGGCTCCACGATTCCCTCCAGGGCCTGGGCCAAGGCCATGGGGGCGGTAGACAGCTGTGTTAAAGATGTTTCTCAGGGACAGGCTGTTTCTCTAGAAAAAGAAGAGTCAATAGTTTCATAATTGTATCCCTGTCTCCCAAGCCTTCACCACAGATGCCTTCTGGAATCTTCTCCCACTTCCAACCACACTCCTTCCTAGTTCTCGTTCCTCCAGTCCTTTCTGTGGCCCCCTTTTCCTGCAGGTCACCAGCTTCCTCTGCTTTGACCTGCCATCTCTCTGTGTTACTCTCTCCTGATCTCCCTTCCTCCCTACCCACCTCTGACTTGAGACCCCTTCTATTCACACCCGTTTCCCTGTGTTTCTGCTGCTCCCTCCCCCAGGCATTTTCTTACATATTAGGCACTCACCACACAGAAGAAGAGCCCAGCAAACAGCCCCACGGCCGCCACAACCGAGACCAGCGTGATGAGGAAGATTTCCCATGGCAGCAGGGACCCCCCGGGCTTCGCCCCACTCACTGCAGTAGAGGCACTTGTGATAACTCTGTGGGACGTTGTGTGCGTCCCAGTCAGAGTGGGTGTTCCAGAGCCTGCGGAGGTCACACTGGACCCAGAGCTGGTGGCTGTGCTGGCCCCAGTGGAGGTTGTGCTGGACTCAGAGCTGGTGGGTGTGCTGGCCCCAGTGGAGTTTGTGCTGGTCCCACTGGAGGTTGTGCTGGACTCAGAGCTGGTGGCTGTGCTGGCCCCACTGGAGGGTGTGCTGGACTCAGAGTTGGTGGCTGTGCTGGCCCCACTGGAGGTTGTGCTGGACGCAGAGTTGGTGGCTGTGCTGGCCCCACTGGAGGTCACACTGGGCCCAGAGTTCATGACTGTGCTGATCCCACTGGAGGTCACAGTGGGTCCAGTGTTGGCAGAGGTGCTAGTCCCACTGGGATTTATTGCTGAAGAAATCATATCATGACAATTATATATTGTGTATATATGCTTTCTGCTTACTGCTTGGCTAAATTCATTACATAAATAATTTTATTTAATGCTCACTACAGCCCTATAACATAGATACTATTATTATCACCAGCTGAGATGAAGAAATTGAGGCTTAAAAATGTTGACACTGGACCGGGTGCAGTGGCTTATGCCTGTAACCCAAACGCTTTGGGAGGCCGAGATGGGTGGATCACCTGAGGTCAGGAGTTTGAGACCAGCCTGACCAACATGGAGAAACCCCATCTCTACTAAAAATACAAAATTAGCCAGGCATTAATCCCAGCTACTTGGGAGGCTGAGGCAGGAGAATCACCTGAACCCGGGAGGCAGAGATTGTAGTGAGCCGAGATCGAGCCATTGCATCCAGCCTGGGTGACAAGAACAAAACTCCGTCTCAAAAAAAAAAAAAAAAAATGTTGACACTGGCCCAAGTTTACACAGCTAGTGAGTGGTGGAACAGGGAACTGAACCCAGGCTACTGAATCCGCACTTGTGGAGACTAAGCTAAGTCACCCACCTACCCCCAACACCAGAGTTACATCATCTAGTTTTAGTAGTAGGTAAGCTTATTCCACATTCTGCTATCCAAGATACAATACAGATTAAAAGGATTTTAAAAGAATTATAGGACTAGGTGAAACTAGTATATATTGACCAATTTTTTTCTTAAGTAGTATTGCTTCCTTCTTGGAAAATATTTCTCAGAATAATATTCAGAAAACACTTATATCAGAATTACTTAAGGGAGTATGTTGAAAATATTCTTAAGCAAATCATTTTAGACTAAATGAATTAGAGTTTGAGATGGGGTCCAGGAGCCTGCATCTTCATCAAGAAGCCAGGTGACTATATGCATTCAAGTTCCGGGGCCCTTGATTACTATGGCCAAGGCTAGAGAAGAACAAGTTATATGTAGCTCAAATACATAAGAGCTCCCAGGATTAAGGGCTGTAAACCAATGTATAAAGATAGAGGGAAGGCTTTTAACTTCTTGGAGGCTTGGCTGGAGTTAAGGTTATGTCAAATTTTTGCCCTTTATTTCCCTGAAGGATGAAGACATTCGACCTCCCCAGCCTGTACGTGGGAGGCTGACGTGGAATTAGGTGTAGGGGTAGGAGAGAAATTGAGTTTGTAGAATATAGAAGAGTGACATTTTATTTTATGTTATTGTTTATTTATGTATTTGTTTTTGAGACGGAGTCTCCCTCTGCCGCCCAGGCTGGAGTGCAGTGGAGCGATCTCGGCTCACTGCAACATCCGCCTCCCACGTTCAAGCGATTCTCCTGCCTCAGCTTCCTGAGTAGCTGGGATTGTAGGCATAAGCCACCCCACCAGGCTAATTTTCGTACTTTTAGTAGAGATGGGGTTTCACCACGTCGGCCAGTCTGGTCTCAAACTCCTGGCCTCAAGACATCCACCTGCCTTGGCCTCCCAAAGTGCTGGGATTACAGGCGTGAGCCACCAGGCCTGGCCTTGTTTTATTATTTTATTTTTTTGAGATAGAGTCTCACTCTGTCGCCCAGGCTGGAGTACAGTGGCACCATCTCAGCTCACTGAAACCTCTGCCTCCTGGGTTCAAGAGATTTTCCTGCCTCAGCCTCCTGAGTAGCTGGGACTACAGGGACAAGCAAACATGCTCAGCTAATTTTTGTATTTTTAGTAGAGACAGGGTTTCATCATGTTGGCCAGGGTATTCTTGAACTTCTGACCTCAATGACCTGCCTGCCTCACCCTCCCAAAGTGCTGGGATTAAAGGCATGAGCCACCGCACCCTACCAGAAAAGTGATATTTTAAAAGCAGCCAACCCTTCTTGTTCTTAATATTTAAATCCCCAACCATATCACATAGGTTCTTACCATTTTACAGATGCAGAAATTGAGGCACAGAGAAGCAACTGACCTAAAGTACACAGTTAATAGATGGAGCCATAATTCAGACGTAGGCAACGTGAGACCAGAGACCAATTTTAACCACTGTGTCTGACTGCCTCCTGCGTGACATACATTGTTAGGCTGAAGTGATGAGAGTAAAATGATGATCCTCACGCTATGGAAGAGAAGCAGAGATAGCCCCAGCAGTGGTCATGTCTCCCCCAACTCCTCAAAGGTTCTCAGACCACCCGCTTTTAAATAAAATCACTTACCGGCTTCTAAATGCAATAGTAGACAAAATGTAAGGAGAACATTTCCTTTCTGCATCTTCATCTGTCTCTTTGTGGCTGGAAAGCAAGATGCCTGGGTCCTAGATGTGCCAAGACTTTAGAGGGCGAAGAACAGAGGATTCTTGAGAAAGGGGACTTGAAGGTGAAGAGATAAAGGCTGGTGCTTCCAGGAGCATATGTCTCCTACTTTTGTGTTCCTGGGAAGAATCTTGGGCTCAGGGGTGGGCAGCTGGATGCCTGACTTCCTTAGGCTTCCTCCAGGCAATGTAGTTGCCTCTTTCTCTGTTGTGAAAGAGCTACAGGGGCCTTTATAGCTTCATATGGTCTGGGGAGGGGTGGGGCAGTTGACCTGACAGTCTGTCAACTACAGGCAGGTGACAGAATGATACCAAGCCTGGGAAGGAATAGAGCGGGGGTCAAGAGGAAGGTGAGAAAGGAGAATGACATGGTCACACTAGGCAGGGTGCTGGGTTGGGTTGCAGCAGGAAGTAGAATGGGATAAGGAGATCATGGTTGTCAGAGTGGAAGGGACCCACCCTTTGAAGCAGGGATTGGGTTAGAAACCTGTTCCAGCTCAAGAATTTGTTTTCTGGTCAGGAAGTCCTATAGGCCTGCTTTAGCATGAAAGAAGCCCTAATGAGCTGAGCCAAGAGGGTAGGACCTCACATCTCTATAGCAGACAGTAATAGGGGACCCAAAAGAGACCAGTAACTAGGAATCTGGGCTCTTGGGTCATGGGCAGAAGACAAATAGAATGTTGCTGAGTATGCAGTAGGTACTCAACAATGCACATTGAAGGAACAGGGGAAGAGAGATCTAGAAGACATAATGAAGAGAGATAATGAAAACATGTTTGGGGTCTCTGGGGCGTGGGAACTGAGGGTGTGGGAGAGTACTGAATATGTCTCCTGTCAGACTCATAGCAGGAGGAGGGTAGGGTCTCCTGCTGACTGTCAACCATAGGAGCTCCCCTCTGTTTTGTTTTTGTTTTCAGAGGGCTCTATGGGAGCCTTTCCACCCTGAGATCCTTCTGATGTGCCTCTGCTTCAGTTTCAAGGAAGCATCTTTCAGGAGAGTACACCCCGCAGGGAGAGACACAGTGACATATCAGGACACAAGTCTGATGGGAGGAGGGAGATCAACGGTCCAAGTCCTGGAGGAGCCTTGAATTTGGTCTGGACACTTTGATATGGCCAGCAGAGAGGAAAGAGCTAAATGAACGTGACTGAAGAGACCCAAATGAGCAGAGGTTTTGGGGAGGTCTGAGATGGCATCTGTGACCAGGCTGATGGGGTCCTAATATACAGTCTGTATTTTCTGTCTTAGTCCATTGGTGTTGCTATAAAGGAATCCCTGACTTTGGGTGACATAGAGAAAAGAGGTTTATTTGGCTCACAGTTCTGCAGGTTGTACGAGAAGCATGGCACCAACATCTGCGCTGGTGAGGGTTTCAAAAAACTTCCACTCATGGCCGAAGGAGAAAGGGAGCTGGTTTGCACAGATCATATAGCGAGAGAGAGGAAGCTGGAGAGAAGGAATGGAGGAGGTGACAGGATCTTTTCAACAACCAGTTCTTGTGGGAACTAAGAATGGGAACTCACTGCTTTGAGAATGGCACCGAGCTGTTCATGTGGGATCTGTTTCAACCACCCAAACTCCTCCCACCAGGTTCCACCTTCAACATTGGGGATCAAATTTCAACATGAAACTTGGCAGAGTCTAACAACCATATCCAAACTATAGCAATGACCAAAGTGAGTTGTCTGCATTTCCCCCATCAATGACGAGAAACTTCCTGGAAGACAGAGCCTCTCAGATAGTTTATTTGTAGGCGAACGAGCTTTCCTGACATGCAAGTTCTGTTAGAAGGAAGCTGGCAAACAGGAGGTGGCTGAAGACATGAAGGAGCTCTGAATGAGTGAGCTGGAGAATCAGAAAGGGTCAGCGGTGTGCTGGGAAAGACTCAGAAGTGAGTCTGCCTAGTGGCTGTGATGGGAAGTTCCACAGGCTCAGGTATGCGGGAATGCTCAGTGACAGGTTGGGTCCTGGACTCCCAGCGATCCTTCTGAAGTGCCAGTATTCTGCAGCTGAAAAGCCAATAGCACTCTAAGAATTTTTTTCCTCCAGAATTATTTAGAAACAGAGATCCTGGATTCAAGTCCAAATTTCACCTTTTAGAGGCTACTCTGAAAATTGTAGCACGCATACTTATCAGAGCCTAATGTAATTAATATCTTTATTCGATATCAGAACATTTTAATTCGTATTACCCATCTCCCAAGTCATACCCTATATCATCAAGTATTTTAATTCCATCTTGTTTTTTAACTTCATGAAAGATTATTGTTGTCTGCTCGCACACCCTCATCCTGAACACAGTCACTCAGCTACATTCAGCTGCAAGAGAAACTGAGAGAGACTGTCTCCAGCTGGGTAGACGTATGCTCAGCTGACATTTGAGAGTTCTGTTGTTAAAGATGGAGAATGGCTGTTAGCAGACAATCACAAAGCCATGACATGATCCAGCAACCCCACTGCTGAGTAGGCACCCAAAAGAAAGGAAATCAGTGTATCAAAGAGATATCCACACTCCAACGTTTGTTGCAGCACTAATTGCAATAGCTGAGATTTGGAAGTGTCTATTAATGGATGAATGAATAAAGAAAGCGTGGTACAGGCCGGGCGCAGTGGCTCACGCCTGTAATCCCAGCACTCTGGGAGGCAGAAGCGGTCAGATCATGATGTCAGGAGTTCGAGACCAGCCTGGCCAGCATGGTGAAACCCCATCTCAACTAAAAATACAAAAATTAGCCAGGCGTGGTGGCAGGCATCTATAATCCCAGCTACTCAGGAGGCTGAGGCAGGAGAATTGCTTGAACCTGGGAGGCGGAGCTTGCAGTGAGCCAAGATTGAGCCACTGCACTCCAACCTGGGTGACAGAGCAAGACTCCGTCTCGGGGAAAGAAAAAAAAAAGAAGAGAAAAGAAAACATGGTAGGTATACATAGTGGAGCACCATTCAGCCGTAAAGAAAGAATGAGAGCCAGTCATTTGCAACAACATGGCTGGCCATGGAGATCATTATGTTAAGTGAAATAAGCCTGACACAGAAAGACAAACATTGCATGTTCTCATTTATTTGTGGGATCTAAAAATAAAAAACAATTGAGCTCATGGACCTAGAGACTAGAAGGATGGTTACCAGAGGCTGGGAAGGGTAGTGGGAGGACTGGGGGAGGTAGAGATGGTTAAAGGATGAATTAATTAAATGAATTAAATTAATTTAAAAAAACAAATGAATGAAAAAAGAATGAAAAGACTTACTCTTTGATAGCACAACAGGGTAACTATAGTCAATAATAACTTAATTGTATATATTAAAATAACATAAAGAGTGTAATTGGATTTTTTTGTAACTCAAAGGATAAATGCTTGAGGGGTTGGCTACCCCATTCTCCACGATGTGCTGATTTCACACTGCATGACTGTAATCAAAATGTCTCATGTGCCCCATAAACATATACACCTACTAGGTACCACAAGCAGTAAAAATTTAAAAAATTAAAAATAAAGCCATGAAACACGTTTAAACCTGCTTACCTTATATTCTGCATTTAATAATTTCAATACCTAAAGTCCTTGAGGATCTGATACTGCTGTCTAGTTTTTTGGTTTTGTTTTCTTCCTTGCTGGTTTTCACTCATGGTGTCTGTTTTCACTTATGATTTGAGAATCATGACTATAAATTTATTTGTCTTGGAATGTTATCTGTCGAGGTCAAGGCTGCAGTGGCACTGGCGTAGCTCACTGCAGCCTCCACCTCCGGGGCTCAGGCAATCCTACGGCCTCGGCCTCCCCAGATTCTGGAATGACAGATTAAGGTATGATCTTTCACAGAGAATTTGCATGTTTTTTCCAAGCATATGGAGACATTACCATTTGAGGATTATTTTATTATTATATTTTTAATTAAAAATTTTTGTTAACATTTTGTTACTGTATATACTTATGGGGTACAATTTCATGTTTTGATACATATATATACTGTATAATTTCAGGATTATTTTAAATTAAAATATAAGATTGCGGTCTTTTGAATTACCTAGACTGCATGATTTGTGGCTACCAACCATGTAAGTAAAGTATTGTTGGTTGTTGTGGTTACAATTTATTTCTCAAGGGATACTCCCCCTACCCTCCTGTGCACCAAATTTAGAAACAGGAAATTTTGCTTGCATTTCCTTAGAGGAAGGGCAGGTTTATTTTTCGTTTACATTCTCACTGAAAGTTACAGATTTACGTGATTCCTCCCCACCCCAGACCTTGGGCTGATCCAACTGAAGCTGTAATACCCGAAGCTTAAGTTCTTTGGGTTTGGCAAAAGTTGGCTTCAGTACTTCCCTTACCTCCTGGGTCCTATTCAGTCTGTAATTTTAGCATTCCGTACTTTCATGCCAATTCACTGACTCTTTCAAGGAGATTTTGAAGTCCATAACTTAGCTTTGCAGTGTATTTTCAGTCAGGGCATGTAGTCCATTATATAGCCAGAAGTTTAAGTTGTCATTGGATTGTTTTGAGAAATAAATGGTGATGTATTTACAGGCACTAGCATAGTGTTTGGCACTTAATAAGCATACAATAATAAAGGACAAAGGGAAAATAAAAAAGACAAACACAAATACATAAATACATAGATGCCAGGTGTATTTTGAGATTTTAATTTGTAGCACTGTCCCAGTAAATTTCTTCTAACTTATCACATAGCATTTGAAAGAGGCAAAGAAGTAGGGAGGGAGACTCTTCCCAAAGATGAAGAACTGGAGGGCACTGAGTGAGTCTAAGAGGGTTTTCTGAGCTACTCAGTTTGTACAGTTTGAAGTTACAAATCCAAATGAAGAAAGTCATGTAATTACAAATTCTCAGGGGACATCTTTTACCCCCCTCCATTGTTATAAACTGTGATAATCTTATTCTTCCTCCTACTGGTCAGGTTCCATCCTGAGGAAACGATAGAAAGCCAAAACCTAAAGAGTTCTGACTTGTGTGTTGAGAGATCAAAGAGAAATTGTTCTGAGCTTGATCATTCTGACCCCTCCTCCCAACAAGAGTTGGAACCATGGTTAAGCTTGGGGGGATATTTTCACCTGAGCTCACACTCAGATCTGATGAGGCTGCAAGTCTCCTCCAGAACCACTCCCTATTTTTCTGGCTGTCCCATTGGCCGAACCCTCTGTGCTCTTTTCTCTGGTTCTTTTCTTGATCTTGATCATGACCATCTCTATGGCCAATTCCTTGGAAACCTCAGGGAAGCCCATCCTGACCCATTTTATGGTCACTACCTTCTCCTCCATGATCCCCCTTCTTCCCCGAGATTTTATTTTCCATAGCACCTTCCATTATCCAGTCTATGTCCATACTCTCCTTTTCCTTGGTGACCTCCTCTGTGATGCATTTCATGGTTATTGCTGTAGCCTCCTCCAAGTCCATAACGCCCACCATGATTCACTCCATAGACATCTCCACAGCTGTGGCTCAGTTCATGGCCCAGTCCTTGTCCAAAGTCATGTGTTCCTGTGTGTCCCATCTCAAGTCCCCCTCCATGAATGACTACATTTCACAGGCTGTAGAATGTTCTAGAGCCCAGGACTGAGTCCAGGTATAGACCAAGGCCAAGGTTGTGGTCATGGAGGTTATAAATGCCTCTATTTGTCAGAAGTAAAGAAAGATCTTTCTAAAAGAGAAAAATATATGTATATTAGTAGTTAACTCCTTTTCTTCCTTATCATTAAAACCTTCTTTATGATTGTCAAAACTCATAAATTTCACTTTTCAATATTGTCTATTTTCTCATCAAGTCTTCCTCTGTGTGTGTGTGTGTATGATATTTAGGATTCTCTTTCTCTCATTTATTTATTTCTTGGAGAAAACAGCCTTCCTAATTAGTATACTTGTACCTTGGTAGGGTTCTATGCGCTCAGCTTTCAAGACAAGATAAGTCTGGGAATGGTGGCTCATGCCTGTAATCCCAGCACTTTGAGAGGCCGAGGTGGGTGGATCACTTGAGCCCAGGCATTCCAGAGACTAGCCTGGGCAACATGGTGAAACTCCCATCTCTACCAAAAAAAAAAAAAAAAAGACAAGGTAAATTCACATCCTGTACCTGGGAGTAGAGTCGGCCAGGAATAGGGAGTGTTTTATTGTGTTAATCAACAAAGAAGGTTGCATGTCTATGAGGTCAGGTAAAAATAAATGGAAGTTCATAAGGCCAGGTATAGTGGCTCATGCCTGTAATCCTAGTATCTGGGAGGCCAAGGCGAGAGGATCTCTTGAACCCAGGAGGTAGAGGCTGCAGTGAGTCAAGATGGTACCACTAGACTCCCGTACCACTAGACTCCAGCCTGGGTGACAGGGCGAGACCCCATCCAAAAATTAAAATGAAAATTTTTTTTAAAGTTCATAAAATAGAAGCTAGAATAGTGTTTACCTTTGATGGAGTGGGTATTATCTGGGAGGGGCCACAAAAGAAACTACTGAGATGGTAGAAATATTCTATATTTTAAATTGGGTAATGGTTATACAAGTGTTTACACATTTTTTTTTTTTTTTTGAGACGGAGTCTCGCTCTGCCGCCCAGGCTGGAGTGCAGTGGCCGGATCTCAGCTCACTGCAAGCTCCGCCTTCCGGGTTTACGCCATTCTCCTGCCTCAGCCTCCCGAGCAGCTGGGACTACAGGCGCCTGCCACCACGCCCGGCTAGTTTTTTGTATTTTTTAATAGAGACGGGGTTTCACCGGGTTAGCCAGGATGGTCTCGATCTCCTGACCTCGTGATCCGCCCGTCTCGGCCTCCCAAAGTGCTGGGATTACAGGCTTGAGCCACCGCGCCCGGCCTGTTTACACATTTTAAAATTAACCAAGCTGTACAAATAATATTTGTGTACTTTTGTAAATTATACTTCAAAATTTTTTCATCTGTGAACAGCACTTTTTTTCTATTAATATTGTTCTTTTATTTTTTTTATTTGAGATGGAGTCATGCTCTTCTACCCAGGCTGAAGTGCAGTAGCACAATCTCAGCTCACTGCAACCTCTGCCTCCTGGGTTCAAGCAATTCTCCTGCCTCAGCCTCCTGAGTAGCTGGGATTACAGGCGCACACCACCGCACCCTGCTAATTTTTGTATTTTTTGTATTTTTGGTAGAGATGGGGTTTCCCCATGTTGGTCAGGCTGGTCTTGAACTCCTGACCTCAGATGATCCACCCGCCTGAGCCTCCCAAAGTTCTGGGATTACAGGCGTGAGCCACCATGCCCAGCTGTTCTTTTTATTTTTAAGTGTAATTTAACTTTTAATTTTTCCCCCAACTGTATTAAGTTGATGTGATATTGTCAAACATATATTTGGACTTCTACCCATTTCCTGGCATGCAGCTCCTAAAATCCTTAGGTACTCCAAAGTGATTTTTTTGTATGCGAATGAGTCGACTGTTGGCTTCAGGATGGTGGCTACTCACTGGAAAGACCAAGGCACTACCCCTTAACTCTTAACCTCCAGGGAGGAGAGGGAGCTGAAGGTTAAGTTGATTGCCAGTGGCCATGGTTTAATCAATTGTGTCTACATAATGAAGCCTCTGTAAAAACCCTAAAGGCCAGGGCTCAGAGAACATATGGAGGGTCCTGAAGGATGGGGTGCTGGGAATGGCATGGAAGCTACTTGCTCCTTCTCCCTCCACGCCTCTTCACCTGTATCCTTTGTAATATCTTTCGTAATAAACCAGTAAAGGTAAGTGTTTCCCTGAGTTCAATGAGCCACTCCTGCAAGTTAATTAAAACCAAAGAGGAGTAATGAGAACTCCAACTTGGTTCCAGTTGGTTAGATGTTCAAGAAGCCTGGACTTGCAGCCTGTGGGAAGGAGGGGTTGGTGTTGAGGGACTGAGCCCTCAATCTGTGGCTCTGATGCTATCTCCAGGTAAGCAGTGCCAGCACTGAATCAGAGGACACCGAGCTGGTGTCTGCTGCAGAACTGATTGCTTGCTTAGTAGTAGGGAGAACTTCCCCCTTAATTTGGTCCCAGAAGTGTTTTGTGTTGGTGGTGACATCAGAGCAGAGGAAACACAGTTTGTGTGTTTCCTGCTTTCAGAGCTGGTGAATAAATATTGCATATACTTACGGTGTACAATGTGATGTTTTGATATATGTATACGTTGTGAAATTATTAAATCAAGTTAATTAACACATCTATTGCCTTGCATACTTATCATTTTTTATTGGTAAGAATTACACCTCAGTTTTTAAAGAAAAAGAAAGATAAGAGAGCCTATAAAGAGTTAAAGTTTGGAGAACTATCTAAAAAACACTGGGCCGGGCGGGGTGGCTCACACCTGTAATCCCAGCACTTTGGGAGGCCGAGGCGGGTGTATCACGAGGTCAGGAGTTCGAGACCAGCCTGGCCAACAGGGAGAAATCCTGTCTCTACTAAAGATACAAAAAATTAGCCAGGCATGGTGGCACGTGCCTGTAATCCCAGCTACTTGGGAGGCTGAGGCAGCAGAATTGCCTGAACCCAGGAGGCAGAGGTTGCAGTGAGCTGAGATTGCACCATTGCACTCCAGTCTGGGCGACAAGGCGAGACTCTGTCTCAAAAAAAAGGGCTGGGTGCAGTGGCTCACACCTGTAATCCCAGCACTTTGGGAGGCCAAGGTGGGCAGATCACTTAGGTTGGGAGTTCGAGACCAGCCTGACCAACGTGGAGAAACCCTGTCTTTACTAAAAACACAAAATTAGCCAGGCATGATAGTTCATGCCTGTAATCCCAGCTACCTGGGAGGCTGAGGCTGAGAATTGCTTGAACCCGGGAGACAGAGAGGTTGGGGTAAGCTGAGATCACGCCATCGCACACCAGCCTGGGCAACAAGAGCAAAACTCCATCTCAAGCAGACAAGAATTAGAGCCTAGCTCTGCATGGCCTTGTCCTGTGGTCTTCAGCAAGTCACGTATGTCCCTGCCTCCAGTTTTCTAGTCTGTAAAATGGGATAATAGGAGTACACACCCTCAAAGGTGGCTGAGCAGAGCAAAGTAGAGATGATGCTCTCTAAGCACTCTGGGTCCTGGACCTCATACCTAGTACATAGTTAATAAAATGCTAGTTACTAATATTACATATTTATCTTAAACATTTAGGAGGTTGCTCATGGCTGGTGAGTCACATATTGTTCTTCCCTTAGGGAGGGGTCAGAGACTCTGAAATAAGAAACTCAGGTAAGTTGATTATAAATTATGTTAACCGTTTGTGGCTTGTGTGAATTTCTCATTTATGTATTGTGCACTCTGGCTCATCCTACCAATTTACAAACCACTTACCGGAATACATAAAGCCAAAACGAGAAAATATAAATGTTCTATTTCTTAAAATAAAACAGAAGAAATACGTTTGAATAGAAGATTAAGACCAGAATGGACAATAGAATGCAGTCTGCTGCTGGCCAGTGCCTGTCACACCTGCACCGAGAACTGCAGAGGGCTGGGCCCTGTGGAACGTCAAACCCTCCCCTACTCCAGGGGCAGCGTTTCTACGGCCTCCGTTCTCCAGAAGAGAATTTCTTCGTCAACTTCTCTTAGCATTTAATGAAGAGTTTTGAAATTTCCAGCCTATTTGAGTTGTGCTAAGAGGTACCTAGAAAAGGGAATTTGTTTTCACTTGGGTAAAATCATAAAGGCATGAGGTGGGGGGTGCCCCACTCTCACCTCTGGAAGGAGCTTATGATTTTATTTATCTTGAAAGTGAAAAACCTGTTGAGGACCTAAATGTTCATCACTTTCCAAAGATGCTTTTTTTAGTGCTACAGTTCCCAGCTATTTTAAAGACACATTTCCCATCATATTCTCAATGCTCTTCTATTCACACCCAGACACTTTCCTCTCACATGGGACCTCCTTCCTCTTCTTCTTTCTTCCTCTTTTTTTTTTCTTGAGATGGAGTTTTGCTCCTGTAGCCTAGGCTGGAGTGCAGTGGCACGATCTTGGCTCACTGCAACCTCCACCTCCTGGGTTCAAGACGTTCTCCTGCCTCAGCCTCCTGAGCAGCTGGGATTACAGGTGCTTACCACCACACCGGCTAATTTCTGTATTTTTGGTAGAGATGGGGTTTCACCATTTTGGTCAGGCTGGTCTCGAACTCCTGATCTCAAGTGATCTGCCTGCCTTGGCTTCCCAAAGTGCTGGGATTACAGGTGTGAGCCACCATTCCTGGCGGCTTCTTCTTCTTCTTCTTCTTCTTTTTTCTACTTCTTCTTCTTCTTCTTCTTCTTCTTCTTCTTCTTCTTCTTCTTCTTCTTCTTCTTCTCCTTCTCCTTCTCCTTCTTCTCCTTCTTCCTTCTTCCTTCTTCTTTCTTCTTCTTCTCCCTTCTTCTCCCTTCCCTTCTTTCTTCCTTTCTTCCTGCTGTATCTATCATTTATATTTTCTGTCTTTCTCCTTCTCCCTGGTCTACATGAGACAGTAAAAATCAGACTGCAAAAGTAGCAGTCAGCCACTGTCCATCAGGAGGTGGATGCATAACAGCACAGGTGGAACCAGCTGTGCGGGGTACCGAGAGGAATATTTTACCCCAGGGCGCACTGCAGCTGTGAAGCATCACAACCCTTACTCACATCCAGTGACTTACTCACTTGCAGTGATTTAGCCAATGAAAAATTTCATTCTCTAAAATCACAGACTATTACAAATTCGCTGTTCGATTCTAAATCAGTAAGAAGGAAATATCCCAATCTTGTCTGGAAACTCTAAGTGACTTTGACCTAGAGAAGTAGCCTACAATTCCAACTGGGGTACAGACAAGGGGTTTCTGAATACAACATTCCATGTTCATTTTAACTTTGTAGTTTCCAAGGAAACGGAATCTATTTCAGTTTCAAGCAGCCGGTGACCCCTTTACGAACAGCCCTGCTTTCTTTTGAGTCTTTTAAAATTCTTTCATTTAAATTTCACCAAAAATCCACACTTTCCCCCAATACTATAATGACATTTCCCCCAATACTGTAATGACATTTCCTTTGTTTGGTGAGAAGCTCCTCAGCTCCCTGGTATACAGCCTCCCATTTTGCAACAAACTGATAAACCTGACTTCGTGGGACTATACATTTGCTTCTGCACTCTTGGTTGATTGGACTAGGGTACAAGTGACTCTCCAGACCCCTCTCCATGCTAATAGCCTAGTGGCCCTTTTTCCATCAATTCTATTCCTCCTCGTGATCTATCTTCTCAGGAAGTCTCTGCCCATTTCCATGCACAGTCACTCCCAAGGCAAAACCTCAGTCCTACTGACAATCCAACACCAACCATGACTACGGCCAGGGAAATGAGCATGATGGCCTGGGGCTGTAAATGTCCACTCAGTTTGATCACATGTGTGGGTGTGTGGCTCACGCTAACTGTGTTTGTGCCCGTGGACACCGGGTCCATTTCCTGGGAGGTGCTGCTAGTTGGCTCACGGGTGGATCCTGTGGTGGTCCTGATGCGGGGGGCTGAGGTGGTAGATGATGCTCCCATAGTGGATGTACCCAGGTCAGAGGTGTTTGAGACTATTCCAGTCACAAGACAACTGCAGCAGAAGCCATGGAGTCCATTCCAGGGGCCATGGTGACAGAGCTGGGGGCAGTAGGACTGGTTCCAGGGTTCACACAACACGATGCATTCATAGCAGAGATAATTAAAGGGGAGTGGGAGCGTTTAGAGCAGAGGGGGTGAATCTAACATGCCTATGGTGAGAGTAGCTCAGGAGAGGGGTGGTGGGGGAGGAGAAATGCTAGAAAGCCATTCCCCTGTGGCTGTGTCCTCACAATAGAGGTGGGTGTCATACAGAGGAGGAGGTAGAATGTGTTGCCTGGCAGGATTGGTGATAGAGGAAGCAGAAAATTGAGGAAACGTGACCGTCATGGGTACGGAAGTGGAAGATCTATTTGACTTCAGAAGCGGCCACCCAAATAGAAGAGGGCAGGCTGATAACCAAAGCGGCAGGCCCTGCTTCTCTTGTGACTGTGATCACTGGGCGTAAGGAGGGAGCTGGAGGAGGAGATGACAGAATTGGATTCACTCATGGGCATGCCAGTGGCCATGGCTGGGACAGAGGTGACATCATCTACCACACTGTGGTGGCCAGCAAAGGTGGGGTGAGTGTTCCTGGGCAGATGTGGGAGGACCTGACCCAAGTGGAGAAGCTGCTCACAGGGACAGGAGGGGGGGGCTCAGACAGGTGTGAGCGAGAATCAACACAGCAGAGGCAGTGGTGGCAGCTTAGGTAGCGATGGGTGTGCCTAGGTCAGAAGTGGTTAAAATAGGGTCACAAACAGCACCAGTCACCAGAATAGAGGTGAGTGTGCTCAGAACCAAGAGGATAGAATCAGATGCAACCAGCTTGCTGATGGCAAGTGCCAGAGAACGAACACAATTTTTTGGTCTTAGACCGGAGCAAGGCGATATGATTTGGATTTGTGTCCCTGTCCAAGTCTCATGTCAAATTGTAATCTCCAATGTTGGAAGAGAGGTGTATTAGTCAGGGTCCTCTACAGCAACAGAACTGACGGACTATATATAAAGGGGAGTTTATTAAATATTAACTCACACGATCACAAGGCCCCACAATAGGCCGTTTGCAGGCTGAGGAGCAAGGAGAGCCAGTCGGAGTTAATCTCCTTTGGTAACACCCTCACAGACACACCCAGGATCAATACTTTGTATCCTTCAGTCCAATCAAGTTGACACTCAGTATTAACAATCACAAGTCCACTGCTTGTCAACTTGAACCCATGCGCATCTCCTGAGATCATACAGAATCTTCAAATAAAGACAATAATAAGGTCATAAGTACACCTAATATAATACAGCTATCCTTCATACAACCGGAAACGCACCAATCCTCAACCCATATACGTAAAGTTGACAATACTTAAATGCTGATGTGAAGTCAATAAATCTTATGCCACATAATGAAGGAGAAAGGAAATGAAATGAAGATATTTTCTCAGTACAAGTGTATACATGTACAAACGTGTTTTTAACAAAAGGAGGAGGAAATACTCATGACAGTTACAGTGCTTTTTCTGCAGCTGGTCACTTGGTCGTAGCTGGTATAGATGGCTACCTTCTTCTACAACCCATTCTGTATTCCCTTTGCCTTTAGCAAGCATCTCAGCAGGTCATGGTTTTTTCCTGGTGGAGTGACCCAAACTTTCATTCCTGAAAGGTCTGGGTCATTTGTAGTCCTGGTCATTTGTAGTCCTGCCTGGATTGGGCTGTTGTAGTTTCCCATTGACCTTAATCACACAGCATGATAATGCTAAGAGATGCCCTAAAGGATCTCAAGTATTCCATGCATACATTTCCTTACCTTCGTTGTGGAGTAGTAGACTGATTTCTTCAGAATAGTCTGGGTCAATCACGACAGCCAACACTGTAACTCCCTTCTTAGCCTATTGACATAAAGGTAGAAGGAGCCCAAAGTGTCCAGGTGACAATTTTAACTTCCAGTTTAATGGAATCATTGTTGTGTCTCCTGGTGGCAGCATTCCTCCCTCTGGAACTAAGACCTCTAGGCCAGCAGAATGTAATGTCTCAGGAACAGGAAGCAAAAATTTTGCTAGTGGATCACTAGAGGTTATGGTGAGTGGTGCCACTTCCACTTCCACCCCTTGATTCCTGGACCCATGAATGCTGGCTATGGGAGAAACAGTACCATACATTGGACACTGATTCAGAGCATACACAGCCTTCTAGAGAATTTTGCCCCAGCCCTGCAAAGTATTGTCACCTAGTTGATGTTTTAATTGTGACTTCAAAAGGCCATTCCACCGTTCTATCAATCCAGCTGCTTTAGGATAATGGGGAACACAGTCAGACCAGTAAATTCCATGAACATGAGCCCACTGCCACACTTCTTTAGCTGTAAAGTGAGTGCCTTGGTCAGAGGCAATGCTGTGTGGAATACCATGATGGTGGATAAGGCATTCTGTGAGTCCACAGATGGTAGTCTTGGCAGAAACATTGCATGCAGGATAGGCAAACCCATATCCGGAGTAAGCGTCTATTCCAGAGAGGACAAACCTCTGCCCTTTCCATGATAAAAGAGGTCCAGCCAGTAATCAGCTGGCTGATCACCCTGAGGAATGGTGCCATATTGGGAGCTCAGTGTTGGTCTCTGCTGCTGGCAAATTGGGCATTCAGCGGTGGCGATAGCCAGGTCAGCCTTGGTGAATGGAAGTCCATGTTGCTGAATCCATACATAACCTCCATCCCTGACACCATGGCCACTTAGTTCACGGGCCCACTGGGCGATGACAAGGTTGGCTGGGGAAAGAGACTGAATGGTATCCACAGAATGGGTCATCCTACCAACTTGGTTATTAAAATTCTCCTCTGCCGAGGTCATCCGTTGGTGAGCACTCACATGAGATACAAATATCTTCGCAGTTTTTGACCACTCAGAGAGGTCCATCCATATACCTCTTTCCCAAATTTATTTGTCACCAATTTTCCAATTATGCTTCTTCTAAGTCCCTGACCATCCAGTCAAATCCCCTACTGATTATGCATCAGTATATAATCACACATCTGACCATTCTCCTTCTATGCAAAGTGCAGAACCAAGTGCACTGCTTGAAGTTCTGCCCACTGAAAATATTTCCCTCCACCGCTGTCCTTCAGGGATGTCCTAGAGAGGGGCTGTAGTGCTGCAACTGTTCACTTTCGGGTGGTGCCTCCATATCGTGCAGAACCATCTGTGAACTAGGCCCTAGTCTTCTCTTCCTCTGTCAGCTTATCATAGGGAACTCCCCATGAGGTCATCAGTACAGGCTGGGGAAGAGAAAGCAGGGTGGCAGGAGTGGAGACCATGGACATTTGAGCCACTTCCTCATGTAACTTACTTGTGCCTTCAGCACCTGTTCGAGCCCGGTCATGTGTATACCACTTCCATTTGATGACAGAATGCTGCCGTAAGCCAACCCACTTTATAGCCAGATGGATCAGAAAACACCAGTTCATGATAGGTAGTTCAGGTCACATGGTGACTTCATGACCCATAGTCAAATATTCAGTTTCCACCAAAGCCCAGTAATAGGCCAACAGCTGTCTCTCAAAAGGAGAGTAGTCATCTGCAGAAGATGGCAGGGCCTTGTTCCAAAATCCTAGAGGCCTCTGCTGTGATTCACTCATAGGGGCCTGCCAAAGGCTCCAAACAGCATCCCTATCTGCCACTGACACCTCAAGCACCATTGGATCTGCTGGGTCATATGGCCCAAGTGGCAGAGCAGCTTGCATAGCAGCCTGGACATGTTGCAGAGCCTTCTCCTGTTCTGGATCCCACTCAAAACTGTCAGCCTTTCGGGTGACTCAATAAATGAGCTGGAGTAACACACCCAAATGTGGAATGTGTTGCCTCCAAAATCCCAGTAAGCCCACTAGGAGTTGTGCTTCTTTCTTGGTTGTAGGAGGGGCCAAATGTAGCAACTTCTTCACCTTAGAAGGGATATCTCAACAGGTCCCACACCACTGGACCCCTAGAAATTTTACTGAGGTAGAAGATCCCTGAATTTTAGTCAGATTTATTTCCCATCCTCTGGCACACAAATATCTCACCAAGAAGTCCAGTGTGTTTGTTACTTCTTGCTCACTGGACCCAATCAGTATAATATCCTCAACATAATGGACTAGTATGATATCTTGCAGAAGCAAAAAGTGATCAAGCTCTCTCTGAATAAGACTATGACACAAAGCCAGAGAGTTGATATACCGCTGAGGTAGGACAGTCAAGGTGTATTGCTGGCCTTGCCAACTGAAGGCAAATTACTTCTGGTGGCCCTATGGACAGGAATGGAGAAAAAGGCATTTGCCAAGTCAATGACTGCATACCAGGTAGCAGGAGATGAGTTAATTTGCTCAAGCAATGAAACAACATCTGGTACAGCAGCTGCAATTGGAGTCACCACTTGGTTAAGCTTACGATAATCCGCTGTCATTCTCCAAGATTCATCTGTCTTCTGCATAGGCCAAATGGGAGAACTGAACGGGGATATGGTGGGAATCACCACCCCAGTGTCTTCCAAGTCTCTGATGGTGGCACTAATCTCCACAGTCCCTCCAGGGATGTGATGATGATGATTATTATTTTACTATTTTTCTAGGTAGAGGCCGCTATAATGGCTTCCATTTGGCCTTTCCCATCATAGTAACCCTCACCCTACCAGTCATGGAGCCAATGTGGGGCTTCTGCCGGCTGCTAAGTATACGCCAATTATGCATTCTGGCACTGGGGAAATGATCACAGGATGAATCCAGAGACCCACTGGACCAACTGTAAGTCAGACCTCGGCTAAAACTCCATTAATTACTTGATCCCCATAAGCCCCTACTGTTTTTTGTTTTGTTTTGTTTTGTTTTTTGTTTTTTGTTTTTTTTTTGAGACAGAGTCTCGCTCTGTTGCCCAGACTGGAGTGCAGTGGCATGATCTCAGCTCACTACAAGCTCCACCTCCCGGGTTCAAGTGATTCTCCTGCCTCAGCCTCCCAAGTAGCTGGGACTATAGGCGCACACCACCATACCCAGCTAATTTTTCTATTTTTAGTAGAGAGAGGGTCTCACTATGTTGGCCAGGCTGGTCTTGAACTCCTGACCTTGTGATCTACCCACCTTGGCCTTCCAAAATGCTGGGATTACAGGTATGAGCCATCACACTCGGCCTCATAAGCCCATACTTTAACTGGAGGGCCACAATGACATTTTGGGTCTCCTGGAATCAACATCGGCTCAGAGCCAGTGTCCAGTAGTCCTCAAAATGTCTAATCATTTCCCTTTCCCCAATACACAGTTACCCTGGTAAAAGGCCAGAGGTCTTCTTGGGGAAGGATGGGAGAAAGATTCACTGCATAAATTGTTGGTAATGTAGTGGGGTCCTTCCTCAAGGGGACCCAGCCTCCTATTCATTCAAGGGGATCTGGGTCTGTGAACTGGCTCAAGTCTGGAAATCGGTTGAGGGGCTGAGATTCTCTGTTTTCAGAATTCAAATTAGTCTTTTGTCCATTTGACCTAGAAGTTCTCTGCTTGTATAAATTAAGTAGGAATGCAGTAGGCTTCCTATCAGTTTCACTTCTAGGAACACAATGATTAATTAGCCAATGCCAGAGCTCTACATGAGTCAGACTATTCTGATTGCCACTTTACCTCTGCTGTCCATTATGTCACCTACGCCCACCTCGCCTTTGATGGTTGAGTGCTGCTACTTGGCTCCTGCCACCTCTGGATCCAATTATTCCCATTGTATTTAAATTTTGCAGTTGACTGACTGTGGTTCCCACTGTTAGATCTGACATACAGAGAAGAGAAATTACAGGACTTTTCAGAGATGCAGGTGCTGCCCTCACAAATCTATTTCGCAAAACATGGTCAAGGGTATATCTTCTGGACCCTCCCAGCTGGGATGAGTAGGTCTAAACTGACTACTCCACCCCACCATCCCAATCTTCCTAAGCCTTTGGATCCCTTCCTCTACATTAAACCAAGGGAGATCAGGCGTTTCCAGCTTGCTCACAATGGGCCATCTTTTAATCCATATTTTAGCTAACTAAGCAAATAAACTATTAGAACCCTTTTGAACTCCCCAAGCTACAACATTAAATGTAGAGTCCTTATTTAGTGGGACCAAATCAATAAATTCAGCCTGATCTAACTCTATGATCCTTCCACCATTATCCCACACCCTTCATATCCATTCTAATGCCTGTTCTCCAGATTTCTGTTTATATAAATTAGAAAATTCAAGCAATTCTTTTCGAGTGCATCTCCTCATGGGTCACACTCTCAACCTCGCCTCTAGGAGCCCTCCAGGAAATGATACCTAACAGTGTACAGGCTTGACTTGAGACAGGGCAGAGATGATAGAAACAGGTGAAGAGCTGGTAGTTGCCATCGGAATTAAAATGTGTGTGATCAGAGAAGACACACATATTTAGTACCTGACACAACTGTGTTGATGATGGTCTGAGTAGAAATGTCAGTGACCTTGGTGGGCACAAAAGTGGTAGAGACAGTGGTGGAGGTTGCAGTGGCCCCAGAGGCTGTGGTAAAGGCCAAGAAGGGCGATGAGGCCAAAGCGAAGGCTGTGGAGGTCACAGATACTGCCATGGATGGCGTGGTGGTCTTAGAGCCTGTGGTGGAAGCCATGCTGCTTCCAGACCCTGAAGTGACCTCAGAGGCTGTGCTCGCAGCCATGTTGCTTGTGGATACTGTAGTGGAGGCTGTGGTGGTCTCAGAGTCTGTGGAGGAGGCCGCTGTGGGCACAGATACTATTATGCAGGCAGTAGGGGTCTCAGAATCTGTGAGGGAAGCCGTGGAGGTTTCAGTGGCTGTGGTGGTCTCAGATCTTGTAGTGGAGGCTGTGGTGGTCTCATAGCCCATCATGGACAAAAATCCTGCAGTGTTCTCAGAGGTTATTGTGGAGGTTGTTGTGGGCACAGACACTATTGTGGAGGTAGCGGGGGTCTCAGAGGCTGAGATGGCCTCAAAGGCCATAGTGGAGGCTAGGATGTGGTGGACACAAATATTTTGAAAGAGGATGTGGTGATGTCAGAGGCTGTGGAGAAGGCCTCAGTAGTTTCAGAGGCTGAGGTGGGAGCTATGGTAGGCACAGAGGTTATCATTCAGACTGTGGGAATCTCAGAATCTTTGCTAGAGGCCAATGTGGTCACAGACTGCAGTGGTTCCTGAGGCTGTGATGGAAGCCAGAGTGATCTCAGAGCCTGTGGCGGTTTCAGGGGCTTTGATAAAGACTGCAGTAGGCACAGATGTTATCTTGGAGAGAGTGGTGCTCTTGGAGGCTATGGTAGAGTCCATGGTGGGCACAGACTTGGTCACGGAGTCTATGGTGTTCTGATAGAGTGTGGTGGAGGCTGTGGTGGACACAGACACTGTAGTGGTCTCAGCAGGCATTATGGTGACTGTGGAGAATCCAGACTGTGGTTGTCACAGGAGCTTGGTGGAGACCATAGCGGTCTCAGAGCCTGTGGTCATGGCTGTAGTCGCTTCAGTGGCAGAGGTGGAGGCTGTGGTGGTCTCAGAGCCTGTGCTGCTCTCAGAAGCTGTAGCGAAGGCTGTGGTGGGCACAGATGATACTGTGTAGCGTCTGGTGTTCTCGGAGCCCGTGGTAGAGGTTGTGGTGGGCACAGATGCTGTGGTAGTCTCAGCAGGTGTTGGAGTGGCTGTAGAGGGCACAGACTCTACAGTTGTCCCAGAGGCTTTTATGGAGATTGTAGCGGTCTCAGAGTCTGCAGTGGGGGGAGGCTGTGGGGGTCTCAGAGCCTGCAGTGATTTTAGAGGCTGTGGTGAAGACTGTGGTGGGCAGAGATGTTATTGTAGAGGTCATGGTGGTCTTGGAGGCTGTGGTCATGGTGTTACAGGCTGTGTTGGGAGCTCTGGAGGGGTAGATGGTATCACGGATGGTGTGTTGTTCTTAGGGACTGTGGTGGACACAGATGCTGTGGTGGTGTCAGTAGGTGTTTTGGTGGCTGTGTGGGGCACAGACTCTGCAGTTATCACGGAGGTTTGAGTGGAGACTGTGGTGTCCTCAGAGGCTGTGATGGCAGCAATGGTAGTTTCAGACATGGTGGCCTCACAGGCTGTTTTGTTCTTAGAGCCTGAGGTAGAAGCTGTGGTGGGCACAGATGTTACTGTGAAGATGTGGTGGTGTTAGAGACCGTGGTGAAGTCCAGGGTGGTCTCAAGGGCTGGGATAGAAGCTGTCACTGGCTCAGACACTGCAGTGGAGAGCCTGATGGTCTCATAAGCTGTGGAGGAGACTGGGATGGTTGCAGAGCTCATGGTGATCTCAGAGGCTGTGCTGGAGGCTGTGGCTGACACAGACATTGTAGATGACGTGACGATCTTAGAGGCTGTGCCGGAGGCTGTGCTGCTCTCAGAGCTGGTAGTAGAGGCCACAGTGGCACAGATGCTGTGGTGGAGGGTGTGGTAACCTCAGAGGCTGCAACAATAGTTGTGGTGGCTTCTGAGCCTATGGAGGTCACAGAGTGCACGGTGGAGGTGGTGATGATCTCAGAGGTCGAGGTACTGTCAGAGCCTGTGGTTGAACCCATTGTGGACACAGACTCCACCATGGTCTCAAAGGCTATGGTGTGCCCTGGGGGTATAGTCCTTCCTGAAAAATGTCAATTTTTAGTCAAATATGACACCTACCTTTATATTTTTGATATTTAATTAGGAGCATCCTGCATATCTCTTTCTTGCTTCCTTTAAATCAGCAGAACTACTGGTGTCGTTATCTTTTATTTGGAATCATGTATTTTAGAGGTGCAGCATTTGCAGTTTTCTCTGGCAGCTAAGGGCCTGGTTGCTGATTCAGCTATGCTTCTGTAGTGGATGAGTCATTTGATCAATCTGCTTGGCACTTTGTCCTTTCTGCCACAATGTTTTTTGGCACTGTACTTGCCTGGGTGAAATGAAACCTAATCTATGTTAAGGAGGCTCCACATTATCTCTGTGTGTGTCATAACACTAAGGATAATTGGGTCTCATCAGATTAGGGGAAAGTGCGTTGTCTGAAAACCTCATCCAGGGCCTGGCACAGTGACTCACACCTGTAATCCCAACACTTTGGGAGGCCGAGGCGGGCAGATCACCTGAGTTTGGGAGTTCGAGACCAGCCTGACCAACATGGAGAAACCCCGTCTCTACTAAAAATACAAAATTAGCCAAGTGTGGTGGTGCATGCCTGTAATCCCAGCTACTTAGGAGGCTGAGGCAGGAGAATCGCTTGAACCTGGGAGGCAGAGGTTGCAGTGAGCCGAGATCACGCCATTGCACTCCAGCCTGGGCAACAAGAGCAAAACTCCATCTCAAAAAAAAAAAAAGAAAGAAAGAAAGAAAACTTCATCCAGGTCATCTGGACTGATCAGAAGAATCCCCTTGTCTGGGTGGAAGTGACAAGGAGGTCATAGGAGGACAGCTTGAGCAGAGACACTCTGGTGCAAGCCCCCCATCACTCTTTGGGACGTTCAGCACACGATCCCTGCCTGAGGAGAGCCTGCAGGTTCTCACGTACCATCCCAGGGCTCCGGGGTGTAAAATTCACAGGAGGCCAGATTTTGTCCAGCCTCTTCAGGTGGTCAAGGTTGATGAGTTGATGAGTTAAGCAGTTTGTAAAGAGACACAAGGAAATACTAGGGGGAAAAGTCTTTGAGAAGATTTTTTTTTCTTTCCTTTCACTTTCTCTTTCTTTCTTTCTTTCTTTTTTCTTTCCTTCTTTCTTTCTCTTCCTTCCTACCTTCTTTCCTTCCTTCCTTCTTCCTTTCTTTCTTCCTTCCTTCCTTCCTGTCTTTCTTACTTTCATTTACTTACTTTTCTAGTATAAAGTACTAGATCAAGTGGTAGCACTGGGAAGGGATTAGAGAAGAACCTGGGGGATTAGTCTTGGTTTCTCTCTAATATACACTCTCTGCATCCAGGCCTCCTCAATCATTTATTCAAACATATTCCTTAAGAACTTTCTATGAACCACATGATGTGCCAGGCATGGGACACAGTGACTGAAAAGTGGATACAGAGCTTATATTCAAATAAGGGAGACAAACCATGAATAAGTAAACAGATGATGTCCAAAATGAAAAACCTATGCATAGCTGACTGGGACTCTTTCAGGGGCCAAAAGGAAAAGTCTCTCCCATCCTCCATGCAGGACCATGTGCAGGACCAAAAGAGAAATGAGAGGCCTAAAGCAAAGAAATACCTGCAGACTGATTTTTTAAAGTGGAAGCCGTATTGTGACAGTGCCCTTCTCAATATGGAAAAGCAGCGTTTCCGAGCAAGTTGCCACAATGTTTTCCTGGTTTTTTTTTTTTGAAATGGAGTTTCACTCTTGTTGCCCAGGCTGGAGTGCAGTGGTGCAATCTTGGCTCACTGCAGCCTCCGCCTCCTGGGTTTGAGTGATTCTCCTGCCTCAGCCTCCTGAGTAGCTGGGGCTACAGGTACACGTCACCATGCCAGGCTAATTTTTATATTTTTAGTAGAGATGGGGTTTCACCATGTTAGCCAGGCTGGTCTTGAACTCCTGACCTCAGGTGATCCGCCCACCTCAGCCTCCCAAAGTGCTGGGATTACAAGCATGAGCCACCACACCCAACCTAGTTGGCACAGTGTTGAAGGAAATACAGAAACCACCATCCTGTGATGAATCTAAAAAACAGCAGCCCTGACACAGCAACCTCAGAGGCACTGGAGCAAGCTGGAAAGCTCAGAGAAAATGTAGACCCAGAAAAGGCTGTACAATTATACCAACAAACAGCAATGCATTTAAAATGTGGAATGCCTCAACACGCGGCTGAATTGTTAGGAAAAGCCTCAGGAGTTCTAGTATAAGGATGCAAGATTGATGGGACAGCACTCTCTATTTAGAAATAAAAATATTTATAAGGAAACAGTTACCCAACTGTAAGAAAATAGCTGCTCAAGTATTAGCTCCTCTACATAGCAGTGACTGTGTGGCTGGGAAAGCTGTGTCAGGAGAGCTCCAGCACAGCGGGAGTCCATGGAAGTGGCGGCTGAGCTGTTCTAGAACAGCTTCCAGAAGGGTTTGCCCAGCAAGACCAAGCTACGCATCAGAGGTCAGCAACTCTCCACTTTTCAAGTACATGAGCAATGATTACGCTACACTCAGCGTGAGTTCAGTAGTTCTGGGACACAGAATCAGGAAGAAATCACCAGGGATGATTGTACAACCACATGAATGTAATGATACTAAACTTTACTCTTATAAATGGTTAAAATGGTGTATTGTATGTTGTGTGTATTTTATCATGATTAAGAAAATAAGAAGAAGGAGAAGGAGAAAGCAGAGGAGGGAGAGAGAAGAGGAAGAGGAAGAAGAATCAGAAGAAAAAGGAGGAGGAGAAGAGGAGGAGGAAGAAGGGAAAATCAGCAGCTACCCTGGCCAAGTCTAGTGGCATCAACTTTGTGGCTGTTGCTCAGGAAAACAAATATTTGGGATTGTGCAAGTATTTTGCTGTGCAAAAAGGAAAGGAAAAATCTGACATGGCATTTCATGGACGTGGAGCTTGTTTAAGAGTACTCCACACTTCATTGCATCCATGGTTTTGAATGCTAATAAAGACTCTAAGGTTGGGCATGGTGGCTCATGTCTGTAATCCCAGCACTTTGGAAGGCTGAAGTGGGTGGATCACCTGAGGTCAGAAGTTCAAGACCAGCCTGACCAACATGGTGAAACCCGTCTCTACTAAAAATACAAAAAATTAGCCAGGCGTGGTGGTGCGTGCCTGTAATCCCAGCTACTCGGGAGGCTGAGGCAGAAGAATTGCCTGAACCCAGGAGGCAGAGGTTACAGTGAGCCAAGATCACGCCACTGCACTCCAGCCTGGGCAACAGAACAAGACTCAGTCTCAAAAAAAAAAAAAAAAAGACTCTAATTTTTAGTTATCAGTTCTCCAAATAACCTATCTGTGTCTGCTACCTGGAAAACATTTTTTTTCTTTCCATACGAGCTTTCCTAAAACATAAGCAGGAGTTAACAGTAAATGCACTGTCAAGTTTTCAAACAGTTTATTTTAAAACTTATGAGCCAAATTCTAGATAAATTATGTTTTAAACAAATGAAACAATAGGTATGGACATTCTTTTCTCTTGGGTCATGTAACTTACAAAATTTCCTTTGCATTTTATTTTATGATTACTGCTAAAATTAAGTTTACTGATTTTTAAAAATTAGAATTAAAAAAAAAATTTAGTTTTGTTTTGAAAAGAAAATGTATCCCTCCATGATCTTGGATACTGTCTTAGTCAGCTTGGACTGCTATAGCAAATACCACAGACTGTGTGTCTTAAACAATGGTAATTTGTTTTCTCACAGTTCTGGAGGCTGTAAAGTCCAAGATTAAGGTACTGGACAACTCGGTTCCTTGTCAGGGCTCCTTTCTGGGTTGCAGATGACTGCCTTCTTGCTGTGTCCTCACATAGTGAAGACAGAAAGAACTCTCTTTCTCCTTTGATAAGACCACAGTTCCATTGAATTAGGGCACCACTCTTTTGACCCCATTAACTTTAATTACTTCCTAAAGACCCTATCTTCAGATACAGTCACATTGATGATTAAGATTTCAACATACGAGCTGGGCACTGTGGCTCATGCCTATAATCCCAGCACTTTGGGAAGCCAAGGCAGGAGGATCACTTGGTCTCAGGGGTTCAAGACCAGCCTGGGCAACATAGTGAGACATGGTCTCTACTAAAATTTAAAACAAAAAAAAAATTAGCTGGACATGGTGGCAACCTCTGGGAGGGGTGAGTGCTGAGATGAGAGGATCGCTTGAGCCTGGGAGATCAAGGCTGCAGTGAGCTATGATTGCGCCACTACACTCCAGCTTAGATGACAGAGCAAGCCCCTGTCTCAAAAAAAAAAGTAGAAAAAAGACTTAAACGTATTTAGTGGGGACACTGTTCAGTTCATAGTAGATATATTTAAATTAGTAAGTCCTTTCAGAGGTGAAATTGGGACAGGAAGCTATTTTGAGCCTTACAATATTCTTTAGCTCAATAAAAGATGCAATTTAAGGTCTCATTTAAAAAAATCTATGAATTGCAATACAATATGGACACGATGTTTAAATCTGTACATGCAAATACCAGGATAAAAAGCTAAAACTTAAAAGTCGTTTCCTCTGAAGAACAGGAATCAGACATGAAAAGGGGGAGCGTGCATCCTTGCTAGTTTTTGCAATAAGTCTATGGAACTATTGGACTCTATACATGGATTGCTCTGGTAAAACTTGCAGAAAAAATACATACACACAGAGAGTATGTGATAAGGACATGAAGATAGTGTTTGTAGGGGATTATTTCAAGAGGCTTGGTGATGAAGGGGAGCTTATGGGGGCAGGGCTGAAAAGATGTGGGTGGAGGTCTGTTAAGATGGCCGCCAGCAGAGCAGAGCTTTCCAAAGTGTGTCCCTGGACCACATCAGGAGTGCCTGAGGAACTTGGTAATTTTTTTTATTTTTTTATAGAGACAGTGTCCAGTGATGTTGCCCAGGCAGGTCTCTGACTCCTAGCTTTGGGCAATCCTCTCACCTTGTGTTCCAAAAGTGCTGGGATTACAGGCCTGAACCACTGCATCCAATGGACCTCTCCATTTTATTTATCTATTTATCTTTTTGAGACAGTGTCTCACTCTGTCAATCAGGCTGGGGTGCAGTGGCACGATCTCAGCTCACTGCAACCTCTGCCTCCCAGGTTCAAGTGATTCTCCTGCCTTAGCCTCCCGAGTAGCTGGGATTACAGGTGTGCTCCACCACGCCTGGTTAATTTTTGTATTTTTAGTAGATACAGGGTTTCGCTATGTTGTCCAGGCTGGTCTCAAACTCCTGACCTCGTGATCCACCCACCTATGCCTCCCAAAGTGCTAGGATCATAGGCGTGAGCCACGGTGCCAGGCCTTTTGGAATCTACTTTTTAAAAATACTCTCCTCTGGGTGCTTCCTGTGCATACCGCTTAGGGCTTATTTGGCTGGTGATGGGAAGGACCCTGTAGAGGAAGAAGTAAAAACTGGAAGGGGAAAAAGCCCATGAAGAAGGCAGGAGGGGTGGGATGTGGGAGCCAGAGCCACGGTGCACCAACACTCCGATGTTAGTGGGGGAGAATGGATGCTGATGACGGCAGCTTTTTAGACTTCATGGTGGGAAGACGAGGAGGGGACTGACAGCATTTTGCACACCTGTGCCTCTCTTTTATTATATGCCTTCTTTGTGTGATCTCTGCCTTTCCTAGTGAACTTTGAGCGTCTTGAAAGCAGGGGCTGTTGCTGCTTTGTTCACTAATGTATCTTCAAAACTAGCAGAGTAGATGCTCAAAAATGTTTGCCAGATGAACACATGAATGTCATGTTCAATATGACATGACATCCAAGTGAAGATATTATTGAAAAAAATCTGAAAATAAAGGACTGGTTTTCAGAGCCAAGGTAGCCGTATGAGTCTGGAAGTTGCCTCTTGTAGTAATAATTTGGGCCTTTTAAAATGAACAAGCTCACAGAGACGCAGGGAGGAGGAAAAGAACAGGATGTGCAAGGCAGTCTCCAGAACAGTGCCTGGGATAGAGCAGAGTGTGAGAGGTGGCAACGTGCTCACAGCCCTTCCTCTCGGCGCCTCCTCAGCCTCAGCGTCCACTCTGGCGGCGCTCGAGGAGCCCTTCAACTCGCCACAGCCCCTCTCTGGGCTGGCCGAGACTGGAGCTGCCTCCCTCTGCTTGCGGGGAAGCATGGAAGGACAGGCGCGGGCTGGCACCGGGGCTGCGCGCGGCGCGCTTCTAGGCCAGCGCGAGTTCCGGCGGGCGCGGGTAACGGCTGGACAGGCACTCAGAGTGGCCGGTCAGCCCTGCCGGCCCAGGGCAGTGAGCGGCTCACCACCCCGGTCAGCAGCTACAGAGGATGCGCCGGGTCTCCCAGCAGTGCCGGCCCACTGGCGCTGCGCTGGAGTTCTCGCCGAGCCTCAGCTGCCTCCCCGCGGGGTAGGGCTCGGGACCTGCAGCCCACCGTCCCCGAACCCCCCCACCCGTCCCTGCGGTGGGCTCCTGCGCGGCCCGAGCCTCCCCGATGAGCGCCGCCCCCTGCTCCACGGCGCTAGGTCCGGCCAACCATCCAGGACCTGAGAAACGCAAGTGCACGGCGCGGGATTAAGCCGGCAGCTCTTGCCCCGAGCACTCTGCGGTATCTACTAAATGAGGCCAGCTAGGTTGCTGAGTCTGGTGGGGACTTGGGGGAACTTTTATGTCTAGCTAAGGGATCGTAAACGCACCAATCAGCACTCTGCGTCTAGCTCAGGGTTTGTAAATACACCAATCAGCACTCTGTCAAAACGGACCAGTCAGCTCTCTGTAAAGTGGACCAATCAACTCTCTGTAAAATGGACCAATCAGTAGGATGTGGGTGGGGCCAGATAAGGGAATAAAAGCAGGCTGCCGGCGCTAACCAGTAGCAATACGTTCCGTCATTTTGTGTGCTGTGGGCGTTTTGTTTTTTCGTTGTGTGTAGTATTGTTGGTCACTCTCTGGGTGTATGCTGACTTTAAGAGCTGTAATATTCGCTGTTTAGCGGTCTGTAGCGTCGCTCCTAAAGCTTGACTGAGGCCACGAATCCACTGGGGAGAATGAAAAACTCCAGATACGCTGTTTTTATAGGCCATTAACACTTACCACGTGGGTCTGCAGCTTTGCTGCTGTCAGCGCAAGGCCACGAATCCACTGGGGAGAATGATAAAACTCCAGATACGCTGTTTTTTCGCTAACGCTCACCATGCAGGTTTGCAGCCTTGCTTCTGTCAGCGAGACCACGAACCTACCAACAGGAAAAAACCCGGACGCATGCAAACGTCTGTAGTGGAACAAATTTTGGAGAACAATTTTTAAGAACTGCGACACGTGCTGCGGGGGTTTGCAGCTTCATCCTCTAGGTCAGCAAGACCAAAAATCTATCAATTCCGCACGCGAGAGAACCCCGGCAACAGACATAAGAGAAAACACCACAAAGCAGTCTATTCAGTTTAGGGTTAGTTTCTGTTCTAATTAAACAACTTCCTCACTTTCTTTTTATGACATCCTACAGTGGAAGTGAAGGGGCTTTATAAATCTGCCTGACATTGGGTTGTAGTCGTTAGGCAGACAAACTTGAAACGTGGAGGAAACAGTGAAGGCAGTAAGAAGAGGAATCAGGTAAAGTGGCTAGGAAGACATGAATGCGGATTGAACTCTCCAGGTCTCCAGCCTGATATAAAACCCATACATAGTTCCTTCATCCCAGGATACCTGCTTGTCTCTATCCGGAGATTATGAAAGCCGGCTGAGGATCTTAATTTAGGCAGTATTTCTGTAAGTGATATATTCATTTGGCTTGGCTTTAGACTTGGAGCCTAGCTGTAGTAAGGATTTAAGGATGATGCTGAAATTAGAATTTTCAAGTTAGATACAAAGGATTTGTCGAACAGCCATTAAGCCCACGAAATGCAATGCAGCTGTTTGCGTTCATGCTTACAGCGGAGCATTGGAAGGAGAGGATGAAGATGGGTTTGTTGCAAAGTGAAGAGAGGGGGTCCAGAATCATGGTTAGTACTGACTTGCAGAAAGGGGTGAAAAAGTTCACCTTTGCTTGCATTTTGCTTTCGCTGAAAAAATGAGAAGAAGCAAACAATGGGACAGGAACCCTTGTCTCCTTCAGACTTGTGTCCTTCGTGTCCTCTCCAATTTACAATTCACTTACCAGTTAAGATTCCGAAGAGAAGCATCACCTGTATGCAGGAGGTGGGGGGTAATTTCCTTCACCTCATCTTGAAATAATCCACGTGGGAAGTTATCTAGAGTGCCTGGGTTCTAGAGCGGAGATGGGTTCCAGAGGGGGCCTTGATGCCTGGTGTCTCAATGGCACGTGAAATTGCAGAAAGAATTAAAAACTCGCCAGGAGCAGGATTCTGGGATGAGTAAGATCAGTTGGGGTAGGATCCAAGACAGTGAAGACTGGGAACGCTGGATTCCTGGTTTCTGAGGGTTGCTCCAACAATGTGTCTGGTTCAGTTTCTTTTCTCACTTGACCATAGCTGTGGCATTATAGTTGCCACCAGGCAGGGGAGGTCACAACTTCTGGACCCTCCCTCTCCAGGGAGGGACATCTTAAGGCCCTGACAACATGAGGGAAGAAGCAGGGAGCAGGAGAGAGAACAAGGGGATCAAATCTGTGAGAGGAGACGAGATCCACCCTACCAGCCACAGGTCAGCAGAAACCGGTTTTCTCTGGGGATGTCTCATTTCTGGGACAGAGGCCTTTGTAGGAGGCAGAGAGGAGAAAAATGGAGGTTACTGTGTCCCAAATCATTGGATCTTCTTGTGCCAGCACCTCTTCAGGGACAGCTGTGAGGGGAGGTTGCAGAGCCTGTGACTATCAGGCCAGTTAATGTGTGTCAGGGGACAGAGGCTGGCAGAAAAAAACCCTGCCCTGGGATACTGGCGGTGAGGCCAGAAGACGACTCTGGACGTTCAAGGGACTGGAAAGGGAGGCCTGGACTCTGAAAGAAGAGGCTGGACACACTCTCGCAAATCTAAATTATATTCTGTTCCTTAGGTGGTCCATATAACATCCCACCCATCCAGATTGGGGCTGCCTCCGTGTGAGAACCTGGCTCCACTGAGGAACAAAGTGAATGGAGAAAATAAAATAAGTCTTCTATTCCATAGGAGCCGTGTGGGTTTGAACAGGGCTCTTCTCTGAGCCTCGGTTTTCTCATCTGTGAAACGGCCTCCTAACTCGCAGGGTGGTGGGAGGTTCACAGGTGCGATGTAAGTGAAAGCACATCACAAACGTGTGTCAGTTTTATGGCCAATGTCTCGGGGGTAGGAGCGACGCCCAGGCCTGTCAGTGCGGCCCGCCCCCCCCCCTCCCCCCCTCGGGAACTGAGCTGGGAGGAGGGGATTCGGCGCTGTCGGGCTGGGGCGCTGCGGGAGCAGCGGCCTCGAATCACAAATTTGCGCTGTCCGCGAGAGATCAGAAGCCGCCCGCAAAGTGGAACCCGGAAGAATGAGGGAGGACCGCAGTCTCGGGGAACCGGAGTCCCCTCTCCAACTCCACCGGGACAGAAGCTTCCGGCGCCCCGGCCGCCGCCTGCCCTCGGGGCACTCGCTCCCCCGGAGGTGTCCTCCCTGGGGGCTGAGAGAGCGCATTCTCTCGTGTCCTACTCATTAAGTAATTATCCCTAATGAGGGCCCAGTCCTGGAGCTTGTTGAAGGATTTCCACCTGGATTTCAAAGTGATAATTAGCGGGGAACGGAGAGGGGAGAGAAGTGGGAAGGAGACACCCGCCGCGCCCCAAGGCCCCCAGTCCGTATTTGCCGGGCGAAGAACCTCCCCATCCCCGTTTGACCCCTAGTGCTGCGTTTTGGTCTCTTGATAGGGGAGGGGTCTGTCCCGTTGGATGTTTAGGACTCTAGGGGCAGAGATGTTTTTATTTCGTTTTGTTTTTGAATTGGGGTCCAGGCTGAGTTTAGGGGTCTCTGCATCCCTCCCAGGGCAGAGAGAGACTCCTGTCCTGGCAGATACCACAAGCTGAGTCACCACCTGCTCAGACAACTAAAATCCAGGCGTCTTCCTCCTTTTCTCGAGGGCTCTCCAGCCCCTTCCGGAACCCAGGTGTCCCTCTACCTCCTTTCTCCAGGGGCCTAAATCTGGGTCCCTCTGGCACCTGGCATGCCCGCTCTCTGAGAGTCAAGCTTCAATCTTGCCCTTAGCAGAGTGGGTTTCTGGTGGGAGATTCAGTAATAAGGGCCTTCCCAGCCCAGCCAGGGCCAGATAGTTCAATGACATCAGTGTCAGGGTTGGGATTACTGACCATGATAGGTTTCCAGCTTTCAGCAAATGGGGATGCCCAAAGGAACAGATAGTGAGTGACCTGTGGCCCCACTGTTTGATTCTGGATGGAGTTACGTTTAGGAGCCTGGCAGCAAAGTGGGGCATCTTTTCTGTTAGTGATGATGCCATCTTCCTCTGGTAAGAGAGCCAAGGCTGCATGGGTGATGGGAAGTTTCTGTTGGGACTGACATCGGCACAGAATGGTTTTGGAGGAGGGCTGGGTCCTAACATAAATAGGGGGCATAGCAGATACTCACGGAGTTGGGCTTAATGATTAGGGTGTTGTTTATTCTGTATAGCACCTACCTTGTGACAACTCTTGTTAAATTATTTAATTTTAATTTTCCTATCTTTGTGTCTCAGGTGAGAACTATGTCTTATACTTCTTTATATCTTCAACAGAGTATATAATAGGTGCTTTAAAATACTTGCTTTTTAATTGACAGGTTTTTCTACTCATTTTGCCACCATGCGAATAAACCCGGCCTGCACTAAGGCTGGCTCTTATCTAAACCCAGAAAGGAGGCATTTTTGGAGCAATAGAAATTCAGCCTCCCCTTTCTTGACCCTCCATAGATTGCCAGTCCTGCCCTCCATCTCCTCCAGCTCCTCCTCTTCTGTAAGGTCTCAGCTGGAGCCAGGAACACCAGTCAGCACTTTCTCCCAATAGATAGTCTAATAACTATGATGCCCTTTATAAACATGTTATACTTTATTATAAAAAAGGTCAGTAGAAGGAAACTATTATCATCATTCTTCTTTTCCCCTCTGCCCAATCAGTAGTAAGGTGAAATGGCCATAAGGAGAGAGAGAGAAAATGTAGAAAACACATAGATGAAATGACTACAAGGAGGAAAATTGGAATCTGGGGTGAAGGTGGGAGGGGAGAGTATGGGGATGGTAGAGAAGATGGGTAACTTTTACGACATAAAGCCACAGCTGACTTTTGGTGGAAGAGACAGGAAAATAAATGCTGAGACACCATCAGGGAAAGTCTGGGATGGAGATCAGTGGGTGAGACTGCTGGCCAAACAAAAATCCCCTCCTTGTGTGTCCACCCACAACCCAGCAAGCCAAACCAACAGGGTGTCCACTGTAGACGTTTAGGAAAACTAAGGGATTTGGGAGGAAGAGGGGTCAACCATGTGGATGAGAGAGATTTGTGATTTCTTCTGAATTTTTTTTTCTCCAGGGCATGGAGAGAGTGGAGAAGGAAATAAATTCTTTTTTCTTCTTGGATCCGTTTTTTTTTTTGTTTGTTTTGTTTTTTTGGTTTTTTTATTAAGAAAATGGGGCGAAAGCAAGGGTCCTGAGAACTCAGAGATGAGCCTGTTTACATGCAAACTCTTAAGTAGTAGTGAATGGAAATAACAATGCTGTCCTGAAACCCAGAGACTCTGCCCTCAGTCTCTCCCTTTCCCCATAATCCCCACTCACAAGTCAGTCTGGGGCATTGCCTTCTAAGGCTCCTGTCCTTTCTTTAGGACTCAATGCAGTTCTGCATTGGTCCCCCAACATGTCCATCAAACACCTTTTCGTTCTCAGACCATCACATTCTACAGAGAATGTCTGCTCGTATTATTCATTCTTTGTTCTTTGACCCCTAAACTTACATCCTCCTTGCTTATCACTTCGTTCGCCAACCAGTTTCAATGAAGAACAGAGGAAGGGTTAATACTGGTAACCATCAGTATTCTCTGCCCTTCCTGTAGTCCAGGAAATAGAAATTGTGAGTCCAGTTCCTCATCCAGGAAAGGGGCAGAGCATGGAAGAGCCAGGGCTGGGCTCCTATTCCAAGATCACCGTGGGGAAGGGATCTGGCCCATGCCAAGATTCTGCTGCTCCATCAGGTAGACTGGGTAGGAATTGGGGCCACCCTCATCCTCTGGGTCATTGTCCTGGGTGTTCTGGGTTAGTGTGCGGCGTGTCCGCATCATATAGGAGACCTGTGATTGGGATGAGAAAGGAGGAATGAGAACCATCTGCGATTTGTTTTTCTCAACACTCACCTCAGGTCTTCATTCTATTTTCAAGATTCCATCCAAACCTTGATGTTTATTCCAGCTCTAGATCCAATACAATAAGTCCCAGTTCCCTCCTCTACCATATTCTCCTTGTCCTTATACCTCCTATTCTCATACCCCAGACTCTCCATCCCCAACACTTTCTCTTTCACACCCTTTCATTCTCAGCCACAGCCTTCTCTCCAGTTCCAGCTTTTTACCTCCTGTGTATTTATTGTCTTTCTCCTCAGTTTTCACCAAAACTCTTCCTCTATTACTGTTCCTCCCACTTCTGCCATGTCTCTTTTCCTAGACTCATTATTCCCTGTAACTCTGACCCTTAATGTGTCCCCAATTCCCTATCCCATAGGTTGATTTCCATGGGGCACATCTGTCCCTTACCAAGAAGACCAAGCCAAGGAACACCAGGAGGAGAATCACAGCCACCAGGACCACAACAACTATGGCCCATGCAGGGAATGAATCATTCTCCCCAATCTGTCCAGCGTGGATACCTTTCTGTGAGTCATCTTTATTGAGGTATGGATGGCTCTCGTTGCCTGGGGCTTCTAATGTGATAGAATTCAACTTTGTTCTACGTGTAATGAGGGTGAAAGAATCAGTGGGCACCTGATGAGTAACCTCAGTTTTATTTAAATGAGAAGAGGTAGTAGTGAGAGATTTGTCTCCTGCGACCTTGACTGAAGGTTTTATAGTCTTTGTGACTGCTGCTGTTTTTTCTGGGTTTTCTGTGGACTTTACTGGGGCTTTTATGGTCTCAGTGGTCAGTGTGGTGTTCCTCGGGTTTTCTGTAGGCTTTTCTGGGACTGATATGTTTTTCTCTTTGGTGGATCTGGTCTTCTCTGAGTGTAGTGTAGGCTTTTCTGAGGCTCTTGTGGTTTTCTCTGTGGTTGACATGGTCTTTTCTGGGTGTTCTGTAGACTTTTTTGTGACTTGTGTCATCTTCTCATGGGCCAATGTGGTCCTTTCTCCATGTTCTATAGGCTCTGCTGGGGCTGGTGTGATCACATTGGCTGATGTAGTCCATTCTCTATGTTCTGTAGACTCTGCTGCAGATGAGGTGATCTTGTCATTGGGTGATGTGGTCCTTTCTCCATGTTCTGTAGGCTCTGCTACAGATGGTGTGATCTTCTCATTGGCCAACGTAGTTTTTGCTCCATGTTCTGTAGGCCCTTCTGGGGATACTGTGATCTTCTCATTGGCCAATGTAGTCTTCTCTCCATATTCTGTAGGCTCTACTGGGGATGGTGTGGTGTTCTCAATGGCCGATGGGGTCATTTCTTCATGTTCTGTAGGCTCTGCTGGAGATGGTATGGTCTTCTCATTGGCTGATGGTGTCCTTTCTCCATGTTCTGTAGGCTTTGCTGGGGATAGTGTGGTGTTCTCATTGGCAAATGGGGTCATTTCTTCATGTTCTGTAGGCTCTGCTGGGGATGGTGTGGTGTTCTCATTGGCTGTCCTTCCTCTATTTTCTGTAGGCTCTTCTGGGAATGATGTGGTCTTCTCATTGGCAAATGGGGTCCTTTGTCCATTTTCTGTAGGCTCTGCTGGGGATGGTGTGGTTTTCTCATTGGCTGTCCTTTCTCCATGTTCTGTAGGCTCTGCTGGGGATGGTGTGGTGTTCCCACTGGCTGTCCTTTCTCCATGTTCTGTAGGCTCTGCTGGGGATGGTGTGGT
Organism: Theropithecus gelada; assembly: GCF_003255815.1. Taxonomy (NCBI): domain Eukaryota; kingdom Metazoa; phylum Chordata; class Mammalia; order Primates; family Cercopithecidae; genus Theropithecus; species Theropithecus gelada. The sequence continues at coordinate 201,428 of NC_037671.1, forward strand.
GTTCCCATTGGCTGTCCTTTCTCCATGTTCTGTAGGCTTTGCTAGAGATTGTGTCTCATTGGCTGATATGGTCTCGTGTATGTTTTTTGTAGTTTTTGTCAGGAGCTTATCTGAGGCAACTGTTGTTCTGTAATCTTCAGTTTTTTCTGACTCTTCTGGGGTTCCTGTAGTCTTGTATGTTGTTTTTGAGGCTGCTGTGATTTTTTCTGAAGAAGATGTGTTTTTTTGCTTGGTCTGTGAATTGCCTGAGTTGTGGAAGGAAGTTGTAGTCTTATGTGAGGTAGTACTTTTATTATCCAAAGTACTCATGGACTTTTCCAAAGATCTTCCAGTTTCATCTGGTTTTCTTGTTGCTGTTGATTTGCCTGTTGTGGACTTATGACAATTTATTTTGCTCTTGGGTGCTGGCGTTATATGTTTTTTTTCAGAGAATTCTTTATGTGCGGTAGTGGAGTAAGCAGGATCAACAGAGTGCTGATTCCGGATCGTTGGGTCTTTCCCTTGATTGCTGGAGTTTTCTTCAGAAGAGGGAGGAGCCTCATGATTATCTGTAGAGCTTTTGTGGTCTGTAGTTTTGGAGTTGTCTATAGGCTTGTCAGTTGGCTTAGAAGGGCGTGTGGTGGTGCAGTGGCGTTTTCGTTCATGGATTTCTGTAGATTTAGGGAGCTCTGGAGGTCTTTGTCCTGAATGAACAGTGTGATCCAAAGGGATACTATAAACAAGGCCTGGAGTGAGGGGAAATATGTGATCAGATGTTGAGAGTTCCCCAGTTTTCTGATATTCTTGGAATGCAGTAGCACCTGTGGAGGGAGAGAGGCAAATAAGAAACTTCCCCATGATCTTCTCCAACTCCCCCTTCCCACCTCCTTCTCTAGGGGATCTCTTTGCTCCCCACAGTATGACTCCCCAGTCAGTCTCCTTTGAATACTATGATATCTATTCCCCATTCTCACCTCCAGCCCCTAGGCTCAGGCTGTGCCTTCAGCAAGCCTGCCACCTCATCCCCTTCCACATCTCCTCAACTCTCCATCTCAAGGCCTTCTGGCTTTAGGGCATCTTTTCTGATCTGCCTAAACAGATTAAATCCAGCTTCATTTCAGTGCTTGAAAAGGTCTTTATTCATCATTCTGTCCTGTTACCTTCAACTTCACGTTACAGTTGTTTGCGTGCCTGCCGACCTCCACTCCCTGCCACGCCTATCCAATGATAAGGTTTTGAGGGCATGTATGGACTAGCATTTTACTGTGCAGGTGCCCCTTTAGGGTCTGTAACTTATGGAATGGAGTCTCCTTTCCATGGCATAGCTGAGAAGACCAGGAATAAACATTAGACTCTCCACCTTTCCATAACATTCTAACACCATCCCAAATGTAACAGTGTGAGAAATTGAGGTAAGACCTCTGGCAGAACTTCCCATAGGGATTAGCAGGTAGACACAGGTTGTGAGTGAGAGATGTATAAGAAGAATGGAGGATGAGTAGAGGAAGGGGATGGGAAGTTTTCATTTCGGAGATAAAGTTGGATGAGGAGAATGGATGAGATGACCCAACCCTTATGGTCACCCCACTGGGTCCCCCTCTTCACACATTTAAAGCCAACTGGGGATAGATGAAGGGGGCCATCTTGAAAGGAAAAGAGATCTGCTTGGGGGTCCTGACAGGAGTAAACGAGGCAACTAGCTTGTGGGAGGGACTGACTATGTTTAAGGACAGGGTGTGAGAGAAAACGCCCCTATCAGTGGACAGATGCACGCCTTAATTCCATGGAAAAACAACCTGATGGAGACAGAGGAGATGTCTCTGATACCTAGCCGAAAGAGTGAAGGCCAAGAGATCGCCAAAGAGTGAAAGAGATAGTGTCGTTACATAACTGAGGTTTCCAGTCCCTGTTAGCTTAAGGCGGCAACCAGAACCTGGACCTATTCCCAATCACAAGAAACCACAGTCCACCTGCCTGCTGATGGGCAGAATCGGCCTGGGGAGCTCAGTCCTTGAAAGAAATATGGGCGGGACAAGAAGGGTGTGAGGTTAATAGAGAAGCCCAAGTCTCTGAAAGGAATTGAGAGTGAGGGGAGAGAAGGAGGCTGAATGATCAGGCCTGCACTCTGCTCTCCCAATCCCATTACATGATCTCCTTGGCAGCAATACCAGTAATAGCTATTGTTTATTGGACACCTTCCCCAGCCCTGAGACGTGGCTGGTGGCCTCACAGACATTCTCTTTCTGGATTCTCTTCTATGGTGATTGGTCTCCCAATGCTCCACAGGGCTCTTTAGAAGCGGTCAAGTTCCCCTATTTTACATCTGAGAAATTTACATTTCACGGAGGAAAAGTGACCTGGACATAGTCCCACAACAATAGCAACGGGCAACCTTTCTGGAGCTCTACAATGAGAGAGGCAGGTTCTACAAGTGAGGGCATACGTTAACTTATTTACGTTTCACAAGAACCTGTTGAGGTTGAGAACTATTTCCTATTCTCCCAGTTGTATAGATGAAGAAACAAGGTTCTGAATGGTTAAGTAATCTTCTCAAGGACACCCAGGAAGTAAGAGGTCGAGACAGAATCTGAACATGCATCTGGGCTCCTGGGCCCAGTTCGTTGCTGGTGAAGACCACAGTGCACAGCCAATAGGTCAGCCCAGTCTTTTAAAGAAGAAAGGACACTGACATGTGTGGACTCCCTGAAAGGTGCTGTTCGTATATTTGTTTATTTAATCAAATAATTATGAACCTGTGAAGTGAGGATGGTGATCTTACTGTTTCACAGGTGGGGAAAGGAGATGCAAAGAGGTTAAGTAATTGGCAAAATTAGACTTTTCACTGTGCTCCAGAGGCTTTTAAACATGATAAGGGATGAATGACTAACTATCGAGTGAATAAATGAGCTGGCAGCAATGCAAAGGGCAATTTCCACTGGCCTTAAAGAATCAGAGGACAGGTTTGGCATCCAGGCTCAGTCCCTCAACAGTTTTGCGTTCTTGCTCAGGTCACTTAAGTGCTCTGAAGCTCCATGTTCTCAACTGTAAATAACCATGATGCTGACTGCACCAGCTGAATGTGAGGGTTAAAGGAAGTATGGACCATGGCAGACTCTGGAGCACAGAAGCTGTTTAAATGTTTGTTGAATCCACATTGTAGTCTCTGAAATAATCTCATGCCTTGCCCTGTCCTTCTCCTGGTTGTAAGGGGAGCCTGAGCAGTAGCCCTACCCTCCTGCCTGCCCCATCCACCTCTCACCTGCTGTGGCCACCCTCTTGAAAACAGCAGCCTCTGCATTCCTGGGCCACTTTCTGATCATCACTTTCTGATATGTGATAAATACAATTAAATTTCCACTATGGCAAGGGTTTTGTTTTTGTTTGTTTTTTTGTTTTTTGAGACGGAGTCTCACTCTGTCGCCAAGGCTGGAGTGCAGTGGTGTGATCTGGGTTCATTTCAACCTCCACCTCCCAGGTTCAAGTGATTTTCCTGCTTCAGCCTCCTGAGTAGCTGGGACTACAGGCATGTGCCACCACGCCCAGCTAATTTTTTGTATTTTTAGTAGAGATGGGGTTTCACTGTGTTAGCTAGGATGGTCTCGATCTCCTGACCTCATGATCTGCCCACCTCAGCCTCCCAAAGTGCTGGGATTACAGGTATGAGCCATCGCGTCCGGCCAGGGTTGTTGTCGTTGTTGTTGTTGTTGTTGTTGTTGTTGTTTTTGAGACAGAGTCTTACTCTGCACCAGGCTGGAGTGCAGTGGTATGGTCACAGCTCACTGCAGCCCTGACCTCCTGGGCTCAAGCAATCCCCCCGCCTCAGCCCCCTGTCAGCTGGGACTACAAATGTGAGCCACTATGCCCCTCTCCCCCTTTGTTTTTAAGACACAGGGTCTCACTATGTTGGCCAGGCTGGTCTCAAACTATGGTCCTCAGTGATCCTCTTGTCTCAGCCTCCTAAAGTATTAGGATTATAGGCATGAGCCACTGCGCCTGGCCTGGCCTGCCCTGGCAGGGATTTTTATTTGTTTTGTTTGTCACTGTCTCCAGCCTAGAACAGTATCTGGTCCATAGGAGGCACTTTGTAAATATTTGTCGAATAATGAATGAAAGAACAAGACTGATGAAAATTCCTTAGAAGCCTTGCCAACAACGTTTCATAATGCACATTAAGTAGAAACCAAATGTATTTGTGACCTCCGCAGGCTGGAACACCAAGGGGCAACTTCCGCTGTTAAGTAATTGAGCTCTGAGATGAAAAGATGTTGAAAGGCGGCCTCTGGCCCACCAATTCTGGGATACCAGTTCTCATTAAACCACAGGATCACAGTCCATAACTAGACTCAGATAACAAGATTTTAGAATTTTAGATCTGCATCAAACAGTTGTGGAACCATAGATTGTAAAAAGCTGAGGTAAAGCTCAAGGGATTCCTTGGTCCTGACACAGCCAAGAGGCAAATCAGTGTAAACCCCCAGGACAAAAGAAGCATCTCTTCCCCAGACGATCTACTTTTGGTAGTGACTTACTTCCCTAGGAAGTTTTCACCAGGAGATATTCATTCCACATACAACCATCGTAGCCTGAAAAGAACTGTTTTGGTCATTGAAGAATAGGCAGGAGGTGCAGAAGAGAAAATCCAACTTTAGCACAAGACATTGTGGATGGATGTTCAGTCGGGATAAAAGAATAAGAACAAATCCCACAACATCAAAACAATGCACAGTGCCAAAGGTCCCTGCCATCTGCTTCGTTCACTCATTTGAAAGGGAGGACATCAGCTGGGCACAATGGCTCGCACCTGTAATCCCAGCACTTGGAGAGGCCAATGTGGGCAGATCACCTGAGGTCAGGAGTTCGAGACCAGCCTGGCCAACATGGCAAAACCCCATCTCTACTAAAAATACGAAAACTAGCCGGGCATGGTGGCAGCAGCCTGTAATCCCAGCTACTCAGGAGACTGAGGCAGGAGAATCAGTTGAACCTGGGAGGCGGAGGTTGCAGTGAGCCAAGATCATGCCACTGCACTCCAACGTGGGCCACAGAGCGAGAGTCTGTCAAAAGAAGAAAGAAAGAGAAGGAAGGAAAGAAGGAAGGAAGGAAGGAAGGAAGGAAAGAAGGAAAGAAGAAAAAAGAAAAGAAGGAAGGAAGGGAGGGAGGAAGGGAGGAAAGAAGAAAAAGAGAGAAAGGAAGGAAGGAAGGAAGGGAAAGAAAGAAAGGAAGAAGAGAGAGGGAGGGAAAGAGAAAAAGAGAAGGAAGGAAAGGAAGGGAGGGAGGAAGAGAGAACATCTTACTAAGCAACTCATGCCTTGGAGTCTCTGTCAGAGCACGCTCTCCCAAAAGGCATCTCTAGTGTTTCCTGGTATCCTTACCCCCATAAATGGCATGCTCCATTTGCAATAATGTGGGTAAATGCTTGTTAAAATATCTATACAGTATTAGTTCAATAAGTGGCTTAAAACACAGACATAGAAAAAGAAAACTGGTGGGCACAGTTGCTCACACCTATAATCCCAGCACTTAGGGAGGCTGAGGCAGAAGGACTAGTCTGGGCAACATAGCGAGACCTGTCTCTGCAAAAAAAAAAAAAAAAAAGGAAAGCTAAAGGGAGATATAATCAAATGATTGCCTGGGGACTAGGGAGTATACAGAGAGATTTTATTTTTCTTTCTGATTTTTTCTATTTTCCATTTTCTACAATGAGCATACATTATTTGTGTTACAGAAATTAAATCAAATAGCATTTGTTATAGGAAAATGTTCTTGTTAGATTCTTCCAAGGACCCCAGTCCCAATTCCCATCTCCTGACTCACCTGTGCTCCCTCAGGTGCATTCATCTGGACTGTGCCTGTGCCTCCCTCTGATTATTTAATCTAGACTGCACCTGTGCCTCCCTCGGATGATTTAATCTAGACTGCTCCTGTGCTCCCTCTGATGATTTAATCTAAACTGCACCTGTGCTCCCTCTGATGATTTAATCTAGACTGCACCTGTGCTCCCCCTGATGATTTAATCTAGACTGCACCTGTGCTCCCTCTGATGATTTAATCTAGACTGCACCTGTGCTCCCTTGGATGATTTAATCTAGACTGCACCTGTGCTCCCTCTGATGATTTAATCTAGACTGCACCTGTGCTCCCCCTGATGATTTAATCTAGACTGTACCCGTGGTTCTGTGACTGCATGATGCAGACTCTGGGGTTCCAGGATCTAGTTATCTGTCTGCGTGTTGACTGGTCCTGTGGACAAATGTCAGGGCCCCCTCACCAGAATGGTAGACTAAAGGGCTTCATCCATCCCAGTTGTCCCTCTTCCCGCCCTGCCCAGGCCTTTCTCTCTGCTGGGCACAGCCATGGACTAGCCCTGATTCACACCCCAGTTCCACCCGACCTCATCACAACCCAAGCCCAGCTTCAAGCCATCCCCACCTATCACCTACTCGCTCTTGTCTTCAAAATCTGCAGAATGGGAGCAGCCAGCTCCCCATGTCCTCCTCACCCCTCCCTCCATCCCGCCCTGCCACACCTATCTCCTCTCCGAGACCACGCCCACATGGCCCCATCGGAATCTCAGGAATTCAGATCTCTGCCCTGAAGCAAATCTCAGAAGAGCTACTGTGTATGGAGGGGATTCCCTTCCACCCCCTGCAGGTTCCTCTTCCTTAAGCTGCAAGATGGAAGGAGGAGAGAGCAGCCGGCGGACAATCCGCCTGAGGGGAAGGAAGGAAAGGCAGGCGAGATGGGGCCAGGAGGTGTTGGGCAGCTCTGGTGCCTCTGTCTCCAGACCCTCAAGGTAGGGGAGACAAACATCAAGTCAGGGCACAGACAGGACGCACTGCTGATATCTTTCAGAGGCAGCTCAAAGATTCCTCAGTTCCCGCCATTCACCACCCACCTGCCCCTGCCTCCACCCCTGGCCGCAACCTGCCTGCGCTCAGGGAAGGGGCACTGCCTCTGACATCACCCTCTGTCTGCACTACTGGAAGGAGAAGGTGCTGCCTGCCTGCCCTGCCCCCAGTACTGCTTGGAGGAGACTTCCAGACTCATGACTGTCCCAGCCCTGGTTCCAGATCATCAGCGCCGTTACTGTGGATGGCTCTGTCCTTAGATGACTGTCCAGTGGGTAGACAGTGTCTCTGAATCTGCTGCTGTACATCTGCCTTGTGGAGACCCTCCTCCAAATTGCCCAGGCCCTCCACACCGCCCCTGTGTTTAGCATCTCTGCTCCCTGGGTTCAGTTGCAGTCCGTTTCTTGACTAAGTGAACTAATTTCACAATTTCATCTTATCTTTAGGGTTTGTTTTGTTTGTCAAACTTGTCCATACTCATTTTCTCTCAAAGCCCTGAGATGTTTTCCAACTGTAAGACAAGGACAGAGCCTTTGATGCACACTTTTCTGAGTTGCCATGTGGATTAAATGAGTAAACGTGGATGAAGTCCCTAGAGCAACACCTGGTGCCATGTAAATGCTCTGTAGGCAACAAATATTGGTACGGCCGGGCAGCAGCATCCAGCCCATTTTACAGATGGTGTGGAAGGCCAGAGTAGCCAAATGGGTCAGAGTCAGGACTGGAAACTAGGTCTGCACAAAACAGAGCTCTCAAGAGAGAAGTTCCACCTATCCCCCAGGGCTGGGGGCAGTGGAGGTGGAATCTCTGCTTACCTCCCTCTAGCTGTGAGATATGGCACCAAATCACTCTGAGTCCACTCTCCTCAACTATAAGATGGGATGTTATTAGCCACCTCAGGGGATGCTGAGATGAGATGAGTCTCTGGGCGCGGTGGCTTACGCTTGTAATACTAGCACTCTGGGAGGCCGAGGCAGGCAAATCACTTGAGGCCAAGCATTTGAGACCAGCCTGGCCAACATGATGAAATCCTGTCTACTAAAAATACAAAAAATTAGCCAGGCATGGTGGCAGGCGCCTGTAATCCCAGTTACCCAGGAGGCTGAGGCAGGAGAATCGCTTGAACCCGGGAGGCGGAGGCTGCAGTGAGCCAAGATTGTGCCGCTGCACTCCAGCCTAGGCAACAGAGCGAGACTCCATCTCAAAAAAAGAAAAAAAAAAAAAGAAGAAGAAGAAGAAGAAAGAAATCACCATGAGCAGCTGTGAATTCCATGCACGGAGCTGGAGTTGGTGTTCAACAAATGTCAGGTGCCTACCCCCACCACACAGGGCTGCCACCCTCTACAGTGTCTTTATGCAAACTTGAAACCCCCTCTGGATGGGTGCAGCCCTGTGAGCCATGTTTTAAAGAGCAGAGCACAGGCTGGATTTCATCTCCTACTACATGTCCCTTAGCCAGCAAACTTGAGCAGAGAACACTCTAGACAACTGTCTGTAGCAGCCCTGTGCCCGCTCCCTTCGTTCCTTTCTATTTGTTGTCCAACTCTATGAGCACTAAGAAACAAGCCATTTCTATCTTCTGTACCCGCTGTGGGCATCTTACCTGCCTCCCAAGAAGCTAGAAGGAAGAGGAGGCAGCACTGGAGGCCAAAGGTGGAGCAGAGGCTGTGGACCGTCTGGGCCATGTCGGAGCTGGGTGGCTGCTTGAGGACCATGGGCTGCGGACCCCTCACCTTATATGGAGCCAATCTTGACGTCATGGGGGCTGGGGCTTCTCAGGACTAAGTCTTAAACAAATGGAGCCACCCCAACCCACAGGGGAGCCCTGATAAGAGGAGACCGCAGCTGCTGTGTCATGGAGCCAGGCACGTGGGTGCCTGCCGAGGGGTGGGATCTGGGGGCAGGGCAGAGGAACCAGAAAGGAGCAGGCACCTGAGCCAGCCCCAGTGGAGAGAAGTGAGGGTGGTGCCTCTAGGGCTTTGGGGAATTGGGGAGCAGATGGCCCGGTTCTAGAAGGATTGAACTCTGGCTGGGAGCAGGACGGGGTGGGGTTCACATTCTGATCTGTGTCCAGCTTCACATGCACCCTCCTACCTCTCCCGCGTCAGCCCAGCTTCCACACCCCTTATTCACACATGGTCATTCTTGCCACCTTGGGCGGAGCTGCCCACGAGGATCAGGTGAAAGAGCAAAGGCGAGAGAAAGCCCTCGAATGACCCTCGCTGCAGAGACAGGTGCTTCGTGATGTTCAGTGGTCATACAACAATGTGTGGAGAGTGCAGACAGAGTGACAGAGACAAGACACAGAACCACAGGGACAGATGTCACACCCCTCACCAGGGACACAGACAGGTCAGGCCACCCAGAGGGACCAAGGCCAAGATCTTTGGCCAAGAGATGCTCTACATACAGGGGCTTCTGCTTTCACTCTACCTCTTCCCTCCCACCTCTGCTCAGTGGCTGTCTCTTTGCCTCGAAGTCCCCATTCACTCCTATACAGAAATGCAGATATCTCATTTTTAGGAGCACCCCGGCGCTCCCCCTTCCCTTCCTCAGTTCCTGCCTAATACAAGCATTAGCTCAGAGACTCACTTGTCTCCCTAGTGACAGTGCCTGGGGCTGGAGTAGGGGAGGACGGACTCCCTGGGTCTCTAGCACAGATAAGTCACAACCCCTTTCTGCCCACTGTGGGTCTCCATGGATGGAAAGTAGGCACCTTGGATCCCTGCTGTGTCGTCAGGGCCTGGGACAGTGTCTGGCACACAGTAGGCAATCAATAAATGTTTCCACTCCACCTGGACGGAGTGGAAGCCAGGGCCAGAGGATGCCTTTCTGAGGGAAGTGGGGGCAGGCAAAGGCCGTAGAGAAGTCCAGGACTTGAGGGCAGGAGGCCAGGCCCTCAGGGCATTTGGGCTCATGAGAGGACTAGAGAACTGGACACGTGGGTTCCTCTCCTTACTTGGCGTGACTTATCCCTAAGCCCTGGGCAGGGCTGGAATAGGTGGGAAGAGGAGGCCAACTGCTTATCAATGTGATTCATGGGAGATTAAAGACTGACTACTCAGAACTGGGCAGCCTGCCTCCCAGGCAATGTATCCTGCAGGATGGAGAAACTAAGGCAGAGACAGGCTGTCCTCTGCAACTCCATGTGGACTCGGCTGACTGACAGTCCCCCTTTTCACTGGTCCCCTTCCCCATCCTTTCCCCAGGGACCCAAGCCTCTAGGACAGTGGTTCTGTACAGGGAGGAGCAATTTTGCCCACACCAAGGAACATTTGGAAATTTCTGGAGACATTTTTGTCGCAATTTGGAGTGGGATGCTACTGGCATCTAGGGGGTAGAGGCCAGAGATGCTGTGGGACATCCTGTAATGCCCGGAGCAGTCTCCACAACAAAGAATTACCCAGCCCAGGACACCAATTGTGCTGAAGTTGAGGATCTCTGCTTTAGAATAAGCATTAACCAGGGTTTGTGAATGAACACCCCCTTCCCTTCTCTCTTAGCTACAACTCCACCCCAAGGACCCTGGTGTCTGGGGTGGAGAAACCTGGAGGTAGGTGGAGGCCCAAAACAGTCTCTTACGGTCAGTCCATGTTGCTTCGTCTGAGCTGGAGGCTGAGAGACCAGTCACAAAACAGCCCTGCCAACTACCAATGTTTGGGCATTTCTATGTACTGAAGAATGTACTAAGCACCTCACCTATGAGTCATCACCTGTCACCCCTCACTTTACAGATGAGGATAAATGAGCTTCGGATCAGGGAATGACTTGCCCTTGTAAGTGGCAGAGACCGGGCTTGGCCCTTCTGGGCCCGCATGACACAAAAGCCCATGCACTTGGGCAAACCCACAGCGTCTGCGAGACAAGTGGAGGAAGTGCCATTTTCTTTAGCAGTAACTTGTTCACCACCCTCCTGGAGAGGACGGAGGGGGCAGCACAGAGGAAGGTTCTGCACCTGCTCTGAGGGGAAAGAATCGGAGGGCCCTGGGGGCTCAAGAGCCAGCCTGAGGGGGCTCCCTGTGGAGGAAGGTGAGAAGGGAAGCCATGAGCAGACTGTCCTCAGCTAAAGAGCTTCTCTGATCGTCGGGGAGGAGGGTAGGACTAGGTAAAGAGGGTGAGGAGCAGGGATTCCAGCTGTCCAGACCTGGGCTCCATGAGGGCTGGAAGGTGCCTGCAGGCCACTTAGCCCTGGTCCTTCCTTCCACCGATGAGAAAACTGTCCTCGGAGAAGCTGGGCACCTTCCCGCAGTCTGCATGGTTGGCGGCAGGGCAGAGAGCAGAATCTTGTAACTGACAGTGGACGACTCCTTACGCTGTGGGTAGAAGAGACCTGGTGGCCAGTGACCCCAGGAATCTACCTGCAGAAAAAGGTTCCGGCTAGGGTGAATGGGATAGGGGAGTCTGGGAATTAGACTATTTGGGAGACGAAGAAGGAAGGCCAAAGGGTAGGCGCTCAGCTGCCCCTGCCCCACCTTTCATTTGACAGAGTAGCGCTGACTGGCGGCCTCCGCCTCATGGTGGCAGCTATAAGGGGTCATGGAGCCACAGCCACACGGAGCCACAGCCACTCCTTCTGGAACTGGCAGGCCTGTGAGATGAGGGAAGGGTATGACGGGTCAATCAAGGGGCCCGAGAACCTGCTGCTCAGTCCAGCTCTTCCTGTGAACTGCTGCTTCCTCTTGGCAACCCAGGCACTCAGCGTTCCTCTTTGAGCAAAAACAGCAATAATAATGAATAAGGCTGTATATTGAGCACTTACTATAATACATGCCAAGCACCATTAGTGCTCGCTCTGCGTAAGCTTATTTGATCCTCCCAACCACCCTTTGAGATGGATGCCATCATTCTCATTTATCCAGGACTCAATTACCTCATCTGGAAAATGAGGAGTAGTATTTCCTATATCACTGGCTTGCTGTGAACTAAAATATGTACAGCACCTAGCACATAATCAGTGCGATGTAAGTATTATTTTAAAGTATTATTATTAATGAAGAATCCAGAGCACAGAGAGGTTAAGTAACTTGCACAAGGATTCAAACCCAAGTGAATGTGGCTCCACAGAGCTGGTCCTTCATTGCCTAGAGCTGAGTTGAGCGCTTCCACGCGCCAGTCAGCCTCCAGCACTCCCCCACCTCTTTCAGTGGCCCCAACGCCCCGTCCCTGCCAGAACAGTGTTTTTCTCAGCCACTGAGACAACGGCTCTCTTTCCCCTCCCTGCAACAAGCCCTACAAGCTGTCATTCCCTCCCCAAAGCCCTGTTCTCCTCTGAATCCTGGGGCACCAGGTCCCAGCCCCACTGGCACAGGGATCCCACACATTGGACCACAGAGTTGCTCACCTTCTTGATACCATACATTAGGTTGACAATTGCTGCCACCAAAGTGAGAGTGATCAACACAATGGCCCAGTCTGAGACAGAGTCCTTCTGGGGTTTTAGACCTAGGGCACAAAGACAGGGCCAGTGACTGAGGCAGGTGATGCCTCCAGGTCCCCAGACCCCCACTGCCCTCCGACTTTCCATCTTTCTTTCTGTGACTGATGTCTCTGACTCTGAGACCTCATCTCTCTGGTGTTTTCTCCTATCACCTTGGAAGCAGAATCTCAGCAGGGGTGGGTGTAGGGGTTTAAAGAGCTTCAATCCAAGTCTCAATTGCCTCTTCCCTGTGGACACGTCTGTCAGTCCCAGACTCATCACTGAGGTCCCCACCTCACTGACTTTCTCAGGCCCTATTGTCCGCATCCCTGGGTCTGTGATGCCTCTGCACTGGGAGGGTCCTCAGTAGGCACTCTCTTTCCTCCTAGCCCCAGTTCTCCCCACCACTCCACCCTGATTCTTGTTCTTAAGGGGAACCAGAGCCTGCTCTCCTGTCTTCGTTCCATTCGTTTCCTGCCCTCAGACTTCCTGCGGGGTATTCCCCAAGCTCCCCTTCTAGGAATGAAAGGGAGGGGAGGAGAAAGATGGGGGAAGGAGGGGTGATCTCTGGACGGAATGCCTCTCGCCCTGGACGGAGAGGTTAGATCATGAGGAAGATGAAAACCTTTCGAGAAAGCAGCCAGGTAACAGACATCTGGCAGTTGGTCTGACCAGAGGCCGCCACAATGCCTTTGAGCTACAGACACATCCTCAGACAGATTTAAAACACAGTTGAAAGCAGGCGCTATTGACTATCCCTGAACTCCTCCCAAGGAGCCAGGGGTGGCTGCAGGGGAATGAGATCGAATAGGCCCATCAACCTTTTACTGTAATGCCTAGAAGAGTGCCTTAACTGGCCAGGATGCTGAGCCCAGGGGACATGGTGGCCACTCCAGCCATGGTGGCAGTGGAACCCCCTAAGACAGCAACACTCAGTGCTGAAGTCCCAGGCACAGTTGGAGCAGTTCCAGGAGCACTGGAGGAGGCAGGTCCTAAGAGGGCAGAGGGAAAAAACAGAAGAGATTTAAGCAAGAGCAAAGCAGAAGTCACATCAAATGCACCCAAAGACAAGACCCTAGCAAGCTTTTGGAATAAATTGATGAACTGATGTTATGAAAATCAAGACTGAGAATAACCAAGACAGTCTCTTAAAAAAAAAAAAGAGGAGAACTTACACTATAAGATCTCAAGACTTGCTGCAAAGCTGTAGTCCTTAAGCACTGTGGCCCTGGAGTAAGAACTGACCGATAGGCCAGGCTCAGTGGCTCACGCCTGTAATCCCAGCACTTTGGGAGGCCGAGACAGGCAGATCACCTGACGTCAGGAGTTCGACACCAGCCTGGCCAACATGGTAAAATCCCGTCTCTACTAAAAATACAAAAAAGTTACCTGGGTGTTGTGGTGGGCACCTGTAATCCCAGCTACTCAGGAGGCTGAGGCAGGAGAATTACTTGAACCCGGGAGGCAGAGGTTGCAGTGAGCCAAGATCGCACCGTTGCACTCCAGCCTGGGCAACAAGAGTGAAACTCCATCTCAAAAAAAACACTGACCGACAAACCCACACAAATACAGTCACTAGACTTTCAGGACAGGTGCTCACTGTTCAATGGTGGGGACAGGGGAGGGCCCTTGGAAATAATGGTTCTGGATATTCATAAGAAGAAAAAATTGAATCTTGACTTCCACCCCACTCCATACACAGAAATTAACTTGAGATGGATAATAGGCTTAAGTTCGAAAGCTAAAATAATAACGTTTCTAGAAGAATGCAGAGGAAAATATTTTCATGACCTTGAAGTAAGCAAAAAAGTCTTAGGATAAGAAGGCAGTAATCATGACAGAAAAAGGTGATGAATTGGAAAACAGAAAGAGAGGCCCTTGTATAGCCACAAAGGCAAGGGAGCTGCTTCCAATGAGGTTCTGGGAAACTGCCAGGCTTGCAGGAAGCCCCACCCCAGAACTACAGACTGAGCTGAAGAGTTCTCCAGAGATGGATTGAGCAACAGAAATATCACCTGATGATGTGGAGACTGTTCCTGAAGTGCTCCTAGAAATAGTTGGAGCCAAAGGCTGAGGACTGCTGGGAAAACTCCCAGAGGTTGAAGAAGCTGTTGAGACACTCCCAGAGGTGGTGGGGACACTTCCAGAGATAGTGGGGACAGTTGCAGAGATAGTGAGAAGACTTCCAGAAACAGTGTGAGACTTCCAGAAACCGGAGAGAACTCCAGAGACAGTGGGGAGACTTCCAGAGACAATGGGGAGACTTCCAGAGACAGAGGGGAGACCTCCAGAGACAGAGAGGAGACCTGGGGATACTGTGTCAGAAGTCCCCAGTAGGGTCAGCTGAACTGTTGAAAAAAGAAAAACCATAGAAGAGTTGGCCATCCCACTGGGTCCAAAGTTCATGTCCTCCCTCAAGACCTCCTGTCCAGGCCCGAGTGCTCACTGGGTCCAGACAAGGCCTGCAGGCCCAGGAGCAGTACCAGCACAGTGTTCATGGCGCCAGTTGAAGCGTGTTGGCCAGGCCCATCTCCCAGGCTCTTATAAAGGCTCTGGGGCCTATTACGAGTCCCAGGAGAGCCAGGTGTGCCAGGGCCTCCATCGACACCAGAATCTCCATCCCTAGGGAGAGGTCACCAAGCTGTCCCAGAGGATTAACCTGTCCCAGCCTGATCCCAGGAAGCACTGGGTGAGGGGGAGAGTGAGTAAGAGCCTGCAGGCTCCGCCACCTGGCCCTTGGGCTCTTCCTGGACTAGGGACCTGTCCCCCAGGTCTGAGTCAATCCATAGCCCAGACCATCCTTTAAAAGGGTAGACCCAAATGTCCTATCCCAAGGTCATCCTCTTGTTCCTAGAAGTACAACCATTGGAAGTCAGGAAGTATGAGTCCCTCAGGGAAGCAGGATTTGGAAGCTGGGGTTGTAGGGGGACCATGAGGGTCTAGGACTGTGCATTTGACCTTCTGGAAACCTAAGGGTGGGCTGGGAAGGTCAATACCTGAGCCATCTCTCACCTAGATGGCTGCGGCTCACAGAGCTTTCCGTTCCTTTGACAGGGAAGGGGAAAGGGGAGATAAGGGGCACCAAGGAAGACACATGTCATGTTTTGGGACAGTGTGATATGGAAGGTCAGAACCCAGCTCTGGAGCCAGACAGCCCTGAATTCCCGGAAGCTCAGCACGTGGGCTGAGTCCACTGCGCTGGAATCCACCACTGCTGAGCTGTGCATTCTCTGGCAAGTCACAGGCCTAAGTCTTAATTTCACCTCTAAAATCAGGGTAATCTAGTACCTACTTCACAGGTGCTTATGAGCTATAAAGGAATACTTAGTGATGAGCCTAGCACATGCCTGTAGAAAGTGTAGGGGAGGCCAGGTGCAGTGGCTCATGCCTGTGATTCCAGCACTCTGGGAGGCCGAGGTGGGTGGATCACCTGAGGTCAGGAGTTGGAGACCAGCCTGGCCAACATGGGGAAACCTCATCTCTACTAAAAATACAAAAATTAGCCGGGTGTGGTGGTGGGTGCCTGTAATCCTAGCTACCCGGGAGGCTGAGGCAGGGGAAGATCACACCACTGCACTCCAGCCTAGGTGACAGGGTAAGACCCAGTAAAAAAAAAAAAAAAAAAAAAAAAGGGGGGGGGGGGGGGGAGGGAGGGCTCCTACTCTTCTCCAAGGAAGATCTCTCTGCGTTCCCAAATTCTACCTCCTGCTCATTCCTCCTGTGCCTGCTGCTCTTCTCCTCCATACTTTCTTCTCACTGTGGTCTTCCTGTTCTCCTGTGCAAGTCTGGGAGTCACTGGTTGCCTCACTTTCCATTTACAGTGCAGACCTCTATCTCTGTTTCCCCATCTTGCTTTTGCTCTCCCACTACCTCTGCCCAGTGCGCTCTCTGCTTTCGTCCCTCTGTGCTCAGTCCCACTGGCTTTGGGGAAAGTGGAGAGGCTGCATAGGGAAGAGGCAGATAGGAAGACGCAGGCCTGTGCCCTTGTGTGTTCAAGCGAGTTTCCATGGCTGGTGTGTCCCTGTGTCTGACAGGTTCTAATCGCTCTGCTACTGGTTGACTGGGTGACCTTAGCAGGTCAGTTACCCTCTCTGTGCCTTACTTTCCTAGTTTCTAAAGAGGGTCAGTAACTCCCTCTGCACATCTGTCCTGTGCTTGCCTGTCCCAGAGCTTGCCTGTAGGCGTCTCGGCCGGGAGTAGGTGGGCGTCCTCTTTTCATGGCTGCACAAGGCAGGGGTGGGAGAATGTCTGAGGAAACTCGTGTCTCCACCTGACAATCTAGGATGCGTTAGAGCAAGTAAAACAGAATGTTCAGCAATGGAAGTTCCCATGACCAGATTTCTCATCTAGAAAGCCACCAAGGCTCGGGGAGCAGTGTTCACAGTCCATTATAGACCCAACTCCTTGTTCTACTCCTTCTCCCCTTTTCACTACTGCACTTGACTAGTCTTTAAAAAAAAAAGCTGAGGCAGCAGGACACCTGAGTTCTGGAAGAAACTTGGCTTAATCCACCCCTCCCTTTTGGGCCCACATTCCTGAGTCCTTCGGTGTCAAGAATGATGAAAATTAACTGCAGTTAATAATTAATCTCTAAAGAGCCTTGGGAGGTCCGGGCATGGGTGGGGTCCAGACACCTGCAGGAGGGACGCCTCCCTGGTCCCTGCTTCCCTCTTCATCTCCCTGTCTGTAGGACCAGCACTCACTCCCTCAAACCTGGAGACACAAGGTAGGGGTGGGATACAGAGTGAAGAGAGGGAATCTCCTTCTATTTTCCCCAAGAGCACAGTGAATGGTCCTCTCCTGGGTCCTCTCTTACTGGGAGAACTGGAAAATTCAGTTGACCAGATTCCCCCTCCCACTTCCCCTCAAACACTTATGCTAAGGCTTGAGTGGGGTGTAGAAAGCAGGCCTGGCAAGGAGAGGCCACTGGGACTTCAGTGTCTCCTCCATCCCAGGAGTGTGGTGGCCACTATGGGGTCTGGGCTGCCCCTTGTCCTCCTCTTGATCCTCCTTGGCAGCTCACATGGAACAGGTGAGGGCTAGAGGGCAGGACTTCTGGGTCCCTGTGGCGTGAAGAGGCCAGAGAAAGGGAGTGGGACTCCATGGTCCCTGAGAGAGACAGAGACACCCCAGTCCTGAGCTTCCAAGAGGCTCTGGAGGGGCACTGTTGGGGAAGAGGAACTGTGCTGGGGAGCGTGGGCAGGAAGGTACTGCGTCTCCGGGGGAATCAGCTAGGTCCTAAGCCGTACTTCTGGATCCACAGGGCCAGGTATGATTTTGCAACTGAAACTGACGGAATCTTTTCTGACAAATTCCTCCTATGAGTCCAGCTTCTTGGAATTGCTTGAAAAGGTAGTTCTTTGGGAGGGGAAAGGATGGGGCTGTGTGTTTGTGAGTCAGTTTGGGCGTTTGCTGGGGTCTGGCTATCTCCGCGGTGGGAATAGAGAGCTCTCTTACATCACGCCCTTTAACCCTTTGTTCCCAGCTCTGCCTCCTCCTCCATCTCCCTTCAGGGACCAGCGTCACCCTCCACCATGCAAGATCTCAACACCATGTTGTCTGCAACACATGAGAGCCATTGAAGCCTGTGTCCTTCTTGGCCCGGGCTTTTGGGCTAGGGATGCGGGGGGTGGGCCCTGACCCTGTCTTTCAGCAGCCCCCACCCTCCTGAGTGGCAATAAATAAAATTCAGTATATGCTGAATTCAGTAACTTGCTTGACTCTGTGAGTCCCTGAGCACAGAGTTGGCAGGAAGAGGGGGTTGGATGCTCAAGTCTCTGACTGTCCCCCTGCTGAGCAGAGGGTTCCAGGGATGGACACTCTCTCCCTCAACACCAGTGTCACAGGCTTAGAAGGCATCTGGGGAGTTGTCTGGGGACACTCACACACCCTTCACACATATACGCACGCACATGAACACACCCCGAACTGAGATCTTCGGAACACCTGGGAATAAAGAGAAGCAACATTTATTGAAGTCCTGCATTTCTCCTGCGTCCCTATTTCAATGTTTGCAGCAGTCTTGAATGTGGCATACTAGGTATCATTATCCTATTTTACAGATAAGGAAATTGAAGCTCAGAGAGGGCAAGTCACTCGCCTGAGATCTAGTAGCAGTGGAGAAGTCAGGCACCAGACAGATGTCTTGGTTTAAGCAAGATTTTTATTTCATTTCATTTTGCTTAAGCATTGGGGCTGGGGACTCAAAAACCAAAGAAAGAGACATAGGCAGAACACCCCCAGGACATGGCTCCCCTGACCCAAGGATCCACACAGGTAATCAGGGTGGGAAGTGGGTGGGCACTCAGTTGAGAGATGAGGGGTTCAGCTTGTGAGAGGATGCCCAGCCAGGCATAAGTGCTGGGGAGGAGAGGCCAGGTGCAAGCTGAGCCTGTGCTGGCTAACCACGTGAGTATGAGGTAACACCAGCCCACAAGTGAATTCCTGGGCATGTTTCTCATCCTCTTGGAGCCTCCATTTCCTCACTCGCAAAATGGGGACAATGATGGTACCTGCTGTAGTGTGACAGGTCCCCTACCTGTTTACTTAAAGGTGTAGGCTGCTGCCTGAATCCTGAAGGCCAGGTGACCAGCCATGGTCACGGTGCCTGGCCGAGGAGCAGGTGTCCCTGAGAACCCAAGCATCCCGTAGAGTATCTGGGAACCCACCAAGGAAAACAGTCCATTTGCATACACGGTAAGCAAAGAGTCAGAAAATTAGCTTGAAAGCAGCTTCAGGATGGGAGGCAGCACAGATCTCTAAAGCTGTCCGCTGCCATCCAGGAGTGCCTTGTATGTAAGTCCTAAAAACCTCGTCTACTCACCAAGCTGGACTTGTCTGAGTCACTTTTTGGCCTCTCAGCTCCCTCCCAGTTTGGGGGAAGGTGGTTTTTTGTTTGTTTGTTTGTTTTTTTACACAATTCTGAGTTTTTCTCATTATTCCTGCACCATCAGATTGTGAGGATCACACAGGTAGCTACTTAGGGACATACCACAGCCTGTCTTATGGGTCATCAGCAGGATAGTAGGGATTGCTGTTAGGATGGAAACCTGGTCCCAACACATATGTCCCAGTCCCCTGGGGTTCAGGGTCCTCATCCTGATTTCTGAGGCAGACACTCCCCACCACCTTCTCAAGATTATCTTGGCCAGGCACGGTGGCTCACGCCTGTAATCCCAGCACTTTGGAAGGCCAAGGCAGGTGGATCACCTGAGGTCAGGAGTTCAAGACCAGCCTGGCCAACATGGTGAAACCTCTTCTATACTAAAAACACAAAAATTAGCTGGGCATGGTGGCACTCACCTGTAGTTCCAGCTACTCGGGGGAGCTGAGGCAGAATTGCTTGAACCCGGGAGGCGGAGGTTGTAGTGAGCCAACATCACACACTCCAGCCTGGGCTACAGAGCAAGACTCTGTCTCAAAAAAAAAAAAAAAAATTGACTTTTCACCAGCTCTCAAAACACAAACTTGCACCTCAGACTTGAGCGACTGGGGGGTACTGATAGGATTGCTCTCTGTCCTCTGTGGTACCCACCCTGCCCACCACACCTACACAACCCTCCATTATCTCCATATGAAATTGGAGACTGACTCCTTTGGAGACAGAAGACGACAAGAGTTCAGTATGGAGTGTCACTGAAGACGAGGGGAGCATAGAAAACGGCAGAGTGGAAACAAACACTTAAAAAATTGGTCTACCTTCCTTCACAACTGTCCTGGGACAATTAGACCCCGAGGAGAAGTAGCAGGGGGCTCCAAAGGAGACTAGTATGTTATGATTTGCCCCTAGCCTGCAGTAGTGAAGAGGTGACGCCCATGGGGCAGCTGTGAGGATCCCCAAACAAGTTGGGGGACTGGATATCTGAATGTCCAAGAGGTTGGTAGAGCAGACAGCTAAATGCACCTCAAACTGGTTCCTAGACCTCAGGGCCTGAGATCACCAGGATGTGATTTCCAGATTATTTTTCTCAAAGAATTCTCTCCCAAGGCTCAAAACACAGCAGTGCAGTGAAGAATGCTTTGGGGTTCACCAGACCTGGGGGTGACAGAGACTGCTAACTGGCCCCCCCACAACAGCCATCCTCCTCCTTTTGGATAGTAATGTAGATTTCAACTATCAGCATGTGGCTCATTACATTTCCCAGCCTCCCTTGCAACTAGCTGTGGCCATGTGATCAGGTTCTGTCCAATAGGATGCAAGTAGAAAGGAGGTGAGCAACTTCCTGGTAGTATCCTTGAAAAGAAAGGAGCTTCCATTTCAGAGGAGGAAAAGCAAAGTTCTTGAAACAGCCTATAAGGTCTTAGATCAGTGCTTTCCAATAGAACTTTCTGTGATGATGGAAATGTTTTAAAACTATGCTGACGAATATAGTAGCCACTGGCCACGTGCAACTACCAAAACACTTGAAATATGGCAAGTACGACGAGAAACTGAATGTTTTATTTTATTTAATACTTTAGGTAGCCAACTGGCTACCATTTTGGACACAAGCCCCAGATTGTCCGCCTTAAGTCTTCCCTACCCCCCACCAATTCCCCACCCTTACTTCTGTTACTCCACCTCCTGCCGTCTTCCCCCTCTCACTCTGCCCCACCACAGTGTCTCCAGGCTACTCTTAGAGCTGTCCGAGTGTGCCTCTATCTCAGTTTTCCTCTGGCCCTTCCCTTTGTCTGGAACGCTCTTCCTACACCTCCTACAAGCCTTTGCTTAAACCTCAACTTTATAGTGAGTTCTGCCCTAGCCCACTATTTAAAAGTACAACCTGCCCCCCCCAACACACACACATTAGAGTCCCCTTACCTTGTTCTATCTTTTTTTCCTCCCCTGCATTCATGACATTCAAACATAGTATATCGTTCACTTATTTGTATGTTATTTCTGACTGTCCTGCTAGAAGGAAAGTACTATAAGGGCACAGCATTTTGTTTCATTCACTGATGAATCTAAGGGTCCAGAATAAGGCAGGTGCTCAAAAAAAACAAACAAACAAACAAACAAAAAAAACAAAAAAAAAACAGCAATCTTGTTGAAACAGAGTAAAAAGAAAAAGAGGACTGCCCATCCCCTTCTTTCCCTCCTCCCTCTGGGTGGAAATGCAGACACGGTAGTGGGAGCTGGTGCAGACCTTGGACATGAAGTCTGACAATGTATCAGAATGGCAGGAAAATAAGACTGAAGAAGGCGTGGGCCCCCATTACTGCAGATCTCTGCACTAGATGCCCAGCAGAAGAAACATCCCCCTCCTCTAAGCTACCATTACATTTGAAGTTTAGTTACAGCAGCCGGAAAGAGCCTGCACCTAATTTATTGGGATAGGTCCCAGTGGAGACTTTTCTCTGAGCACGTCTTCATCTCTAAACGAGGGGCTGGGCGCAGTGGCTTACGCTTGTAATCCCAACACTTTGGGAGGCCAAGGCAGGTGGATCACTTGAGCCCAGAAGTTCAAGACCACCCTGGCCAACATGGCAAAACCCTATCTCTACAAAACAGTTTTAAAAATTAGCAGGGCAGGGCCAGCCGTGGTGGCTCACGCCTGTAATCCAAGCATTTTGGGAGGCCAAGGCAGGCAGATCACTTGAGGTGAGGAGTTCGAAACCAGCCTGGCCAACATGATGAAACCTTGTCTCTACTAAAAATACAAAAAAAAAAAATTAGCTGGGCGTGGTGACAGATACCTGTAATCCCAGCTACTCAGGAGGCTAAGGCAGGAGAATCACTTGTACCAGGGAGGTAGAGGTTGCAGTGAGCTGAGATCTCGCCACTGCACTCCAGCCTGGGCAAGAGAGCAAGACTCCGTCTCCAAAAAAAAAAAAAAGCAGGGCACAGTGGTGCACACCTGTGGTCCCAGCTACTCGGGAGTCTGAGGCAAGAGGATCGCTAGAGCCCTAGAGGTTGAGGCTACAGTGAGCCATGATTATGCCACTGCACTCCAGCCTGAGCAACAGAGTGAGACCCTGTCTCAAAAATAAAGTAAAAATAAAAATCTCCAAATGGAGCTAACACCCGCCTCGTGAGGTTTTCAGTAGGATTAAATGGCATTGTATATCTAGCACCATAGAGGACCCAGCCCAGGACAGGCTACTCAGAGCTGCTGGACAGAATGTACTCTGGGTGTGGAAGGGCCAGGCCCCTGAATTCCATGGAGATGAGGCGGTGTTTGGCGTGTGTAAGGTGGCTGGCTGTGCTGTGAATGTGTAACTCAGAGGCTGGGCAGTGTGTCTCTGGCACTCAGGTGTCAGAGCACAGAAGGTGGGGCACGCCATTTGCAGCACAGCCCGCAGCCCATCAGGTCTGGATGGGCTCTAGGGATAGGGCCAAGGAGCAGGGAAGCTTCCATTTAGTGAGAAGTGAAGGAGAAAGAGCCTGCAAAAGCCAGGGCACTGTCAGTTAGTCCAGAAAGTAGGTCGAACCGGGACCACTGTGCCCAAGCCCTACCCATGACTAGAAAGCTCCTCTTCCTCCAGCGAGGATCCCCCTCCTCTTTCCCAGACCAAGCTCTCAGGGGACAACTCAGAAGCACAAAAGTCACCACTAGGAGCAAAGGGGACCAAAGAGCCATAAACAGACATGTTTGAGATTTTAAAAGTTTATCTGAATCTCCTCATTCCCAGACTTCCTGGTGGGAGGCAGGCCGGGCAGTAATGTGAGCATCTCAAGGACGCCACAATCACTGCGACCAAGCCAGTCTGTTTCCTCATTTACACAATGAAGGCGATGGACCACATAGTCTCTGATGTCCCACTGCACCCTGACAGCTGACAAATCTGTTTGTCCTCAAAGACAGGTCTGAGAGGGAGGAAAACTGATGGGGATGATGAGTTAGAGCTCCGGGCTCCCTGGGGCTGGAGGCTCATCCATCAGCTGCCGGAGGTGAGAGGCCGCCTTGTCCAGTTTTGACAATTCCAGCTGGAGGGAAGAAAGCTGGACGAGGAGAAAAGGAGGTGAGGATCCAGGAATGAGGCCCCTCCTGGCCCACATTCCCTCAGGGGTTGAACCTTCTGGGGGCTTCCCTCAGCTTACCCTTTGTTGCCTCTGAGTCCCTGCCTCCCCTTCTGATGGGGTCCTGGCCATGAGGCCATCAAGCTGCTTCTGCAACTTGGACCTTCGGGCGGCTAACAGAGGTAGCTGGATCTGGGGGTCCACCAGGCCCTAGGGAAGAACAGGGAGAAAAGGCTCAGACATCTGCCTGCTGCCAGGCCTCCATCCTCCATTAGAAGGTCCCTTCCCCTGCTTTATAGACCTCAGCCGCTCCCTTCCTCCCAGCATGCTTCCCAAGCCTGCCCTAACCCTCCCCATTCCCTCTGGTCACCTGCAGCTCCATGTAGACCTGAACCGTGTCACTGAGTGGAGCCTGGGCCCAGCCGGACGGAGCTGCTGCGCCTGGGGGTAACAGGCCCACAGCCCCACAGTGGCCCAGGGTGCCCAGGGGCTCCAAGAAGGCCTCAAAGAGGCCCTGGTCCCCAGGCTCTGAGCTCTGCAGCAGCACTGGAAAGAAAGAAACTTGTCAGGGGCAAGGCCTCAGCTCCTGCCTCCCTTCCCACCCTGCACCTCCTAATGGGGGGTCTGCCCTTCAGGCTCTGCTCTTTTCCCCACCAGCCCCCTTTTCCTGCAGGACGCAAGCCCAGGACCCGCCTTGCCTCACCTCGGGGCCGGGCTTTAGTGAGCTGGTACGTGGCTCGGAGAGCCCTTAGCACCTGCACAACCTCTTGGACCCGGGAGAAGCGCCGCTCCAGCTCCGGCTGGTGCCAGTGCTCCTGACAATCGGGGGGACCCAGAGTTGGCAAAAGGGCTCCTGAGAGCCTCAGTACCAACCCTTCTGGCTCTGTTCTCGACCCATCCACCCCATCTCCTTAGGGCAATGAGATCTGTCCTTAGCACCACAGAAAATCCACTATCTCAAGGAACATGACAAAAAGTGAGGTGTCATTTAAGAGGTTTTAGATGATCAGTGTTTGATGTCTGTTTAGTTGCTCTGATTGAAATGGCCAACCAAAAATGAATTCGAATTTGAAATGAATTAGTCAAAACTCAAAACCAAATAAGTATAAATATAAATAGTTAAATTTAAAAATAATTTTTGGGTGAGTTCATAGCATTTATCCTTCTGAAATTATTCAAGCTGCACTGAGATTTTGGGGACACCCTATTACTAACTTATCCAACCCTTATCAAAACCATAACATACTATTACTGTTCCTAGTTTAAGCCTGGGGGAAACTGAGGCTCGATCACACAGCCTGAAAACAGCAGTCTAGCAACAGAGTCCTGCTCTTGAGCACTACGCTAATACTGTCCCTCAAGACCCATCGCGGCAACCCTGCAGGAACAATCCATCCTCCCCAGGGCTCCACAGCAAAGTACGAACCATTCCTGCAGATGAGCCCCCTGCAGCAAACCCCTTCAGAAGGCGCTCCCCACCCTTCAGCCGCGGGCCCACTCCGAGGTGCCATGGCCCACTCCCGGGTGCGTGGGACTCACCAAGCTGCAGGTGCTGGGGTAGGGGGCAACCGAGATGCTGGGGGCAGGGGGACAACCAGGCCTGGGGGGCAGCCTCTGCCACAGCTCTTCAGCCAGGAAGGGCATCAGTGGGGCCAAGAGGCGGAGGCCGATGTCAGCGCAGGAGAACAGGACCTGAGGGGGCCCTGGGGGGCGGGGTGATTGCCACAGCACAGGCTTCACAGCCTCCTGGAGAGGAAGCCAATGGTCAGAGGACAGGCCCAGGGCCACAGCCCTCCTCCCTACAGCCACTGCCCTACCCGCCAGCGGGGCAGGCCATGGGTCCTGGGAGAGAGGGACAGGCAGAAGCACTTAGCACTTCTGATATGATCCACAGTCCCAGGACACACTCAGCACAAAGAAGGGAAATTCAAGGCAGAAACTCTCTGCAGTACACGGGGACAGGATTTCCAGGGAAACGTGTCGTTTAGGGGAAAAATCATTGAGTTTTTTGCTTATCAATAGGGAACAGAGGTTTTTAAAAGGCTGAGCTAGGGCAGTGGTCCACAGCCAGCAGCAGCAGCACCACTTGGGACAAGAAATGAATATTCATGACACCCACCCACCCCCACCCCAACCTGCTGAAGGAGCCACTCTGGGGTGGCGGGAGGATCCATGTGCTTTGGAGGCACAAGCCCTCCAGGTGCTTTGGACGTAGGACAGCGTGAGAACCCTTGGTCTAAAGACCACTGTTAGTCCCTCCCAGGCCTCTCTCAGCACGCAGCCTGCCCATGGGCCAAACTCAGCAACTACAGGGACTGCAAAAATTCCCCTCTGCCTTCTGACACTGACTTGTGAGACATTTCTAGAAGTCGCCCTCCTTCTCCTCTCCCCAGGTGACAGGCAGGCAACAGTGCCTGGGCTGCACTGCCGAAACCAGTCCCAGGAAGAGGGGAACTGAGACTCCCTCCTCTCCTCTCCTCTCCTTTCCTAACTGAGGGGAAAACTGGGGAATTATTAACTCCAGAGCTCTCTGCCTTGGAATCGGATTTCCAGAGGAATTAGAAGCAGGCATGGGAATGCCAAGCCTCCCCCAGCCTCGCTCACCAGGTAGACGTCACAGAGGTTGTGGAGCCAGAAGTGGTGCAGGGCGTGAGTGACGAGCGAGAGCTCTCGGGTGAGGAAGCCCCGCTCACACTCCCGGGCGGCCAGGGCAAGGCGGCTCAGGATCCAGGCGTCCATGTGGGAGGAGGGAGACAGCTGCAGGCAAAGAGGGCTTCAGGCCCAGGACGGCCTGACTCCCCCTCCCCTGCCTCCTTCCAGATGCCACCTTGGCCCTCTGACACCTGACTACCCTACTCCCAAGCACCTCTGCTTTCTCTTACCTCCTCAGCAGGCTGTGGCACAAATTTCTCCCCTAAGGCATTGAGGATAAAGCGCAGAGCATTCCAGATCTTGTTGCAGAAATGTCGGCAGCTCTGGACCTCAGAGACTGACAGGCGCAAGTCGCCCCCTGGAAGGGGAGAATCGAGGTAGTCTGCATGTAGGTGGCGGCAGCACCAGAAGTCCTGCCCCTGCCTTGCCCCTGCACAGGTGCCTGCTGCTCTCTGCTCACCCCGAGACCCCTCACCCAGGCTTACCCTGAACTCCATGGGAGCAGAGTGTGAATCTCAGGGCATCTGTCCCACACTCAGGGATCCCATGAGGAAAGTCCTTTTTCTGCAACCAGAGGAAGAAGAGTGGCAGATGCCTTTGTGGCTGCAGGGCCAGGACCCGGGTTGCAGAGGAAGCCAGAGGCGGTGAGCTAGAGCTGGGAGGGGGCAGGCAGCGATGACTCACCTGTGCTGCAGCCACAATGGCCAGCTCTGCGGGGTCCAAATTTCCACTTCTCAGCTTTTCCTGCAGCACCTGGGGATGGAAGGGGGTAATTTACAGCCCAGGTCAAAGGCCCTGCCTCTATAAGGGTCATACTTGCTGGCCTCACTCCTCCCTCAGCCTCCCTTCCTCTCTCCTACAAACCCTGTCCCTCCAGTGGGTTCTTTGTCCTCACCTGCATCTCCACCCCACTGATGATGTCTCTTGGGTCCAGCACATTCCCCAGGGACTTGCTCATCTTCCGGCCCTGCCTGTCCCGAACCATGGGATGAAGAAGCACCTGGGGGCAGGGAGGGGTCAGCAGAGGGGGGTTTCCTTCCTTTGAGATCTCTGGCCCTCTGGCCCTATACTTTTGGGGGTAGGGTGGGAAGTGAATTGGGAAAAAGGAATCGGGAACGTGGAAAGGACATTAGGGGTTAGAAGGGAGGACAAGGTTTGGGTAACACTGGGGTCACAGAAAGCGGCCGGGCACTGAAGGGCTGTTACCTTGCTGAAGGGCAGCTGCCCTGTGAGCTGGGTCCCCAACATGACCATGCGGCCCACCCAGAACAGCAGAAGGTCACTGCCCGTTTCCAAAAGTGACAGCGGGTAGAAACGAGCAAGGTCTGGGGTCTAGGGGGAAGAGGAGCAGTAAGAGGCCCAGGTCCCGGGCCCCTCTCAAGCCTCTGTGGGGGCCCAGCCGTCCCTTCCTTATCGTTTCCCCTTCACTTTCGCCCTCTCAACCCACCTCACCTCTTGGGGCCAGCCCAGGGCAGAAAAGGGGAACAGGGCAGAAGAGAACCAAGTGTCCAGGACATCAGGGTCTGGGAAACAGAAAAAGAATGGGGACAATTGGAACCTTGGCTTCTAGGACCTCAGACCACCGCTGCCACCATTCTAGGCCAACCTCCACCCCCAGAGACCAGGGTTGTCCCCTTTGGCTCCATTCCCAACTTTCCTGACCCTACCTTCTCCATCTCAGGATCAGCTCCCCTCAAAGGCCCAGATGCCCAGTCCCCCACTCCCCTGTGCATCCCTCCCCAGCTCAGGCACTCACCCCTCTCCAGGGCCAGCTCTGCCCCTGGCCTCCCTGTCAGTTCTGCTGCTACCTCTCTGGCCTCAGCCTCTGACCGCCCAACCACCCAACAGTCCTCTTCTCCCTGCAAAAGTAGGAAGGAGTCGGGGAGAGTGAGGAAGAACAGCTGACAGGTGCAAATGTCCCTTGGTTTTCACATCCTCTCATGTGGTCTTAGAGTGGCCAAGTTCCTCCAGGGGTGAGATAAAGAAACGCCACTTCAGGGAGCTTTGATCGCACAGAAGGGTACATGACTACAGCATGAAGCACGTTACCAGGCAGGAGCAGGGCCTGGCACTGCGGAGCTCTGACTCCTGGGCTAGGTGCTCTGCGCCACACCCGGCCCTCCGGGTGCTTCTTCCTACCCACCTGCGCGTGGTCCTCTACAACCAGGTAGGCTGGAATCTGATGGCCCCACCACAGCTGCCGGGAGACACACCAGTCCCTGCCGGGAGGACATCCATGAAGTCTTAGAATAACCAGTCGGTCCCCCCGCCCCATCTCCACGAGAGCTCCCCTTACCCTACGCTTACCCAATATGGGAAAACCAGTGCTGCCAGTTCTTCTGGTGGAAGGAGGGACTGAGCTCCAGGGCCCCCGACTCCACAGCCTGGAGGGAAAAGGGCCTTTAGACAATGTTTCCCTTCCTGCATGGCCTCACCTCCACAGATAGGACGAGTGGCCTCTGAGGTCATTTTAAAACTCAGAAGGACCTCCCAGGCCTCTTGCCAAGATTCTGGGCTTAAGTAAGGATATGAGCCAGCCCTTGCTGAGCCGCCCAGCCTCCATCCCACACATCCTCTCAGTTACCACAGCTGGAGAGGTCTTTGGGGCAGGAGGTCTCCTGCTTCCCATTTCTTCATTCCAATTCTCAGGGAGCTCCCCAAACCCCTGGCCCCAGTCCTTCCTATACTGCAGCCTCACCTGGGCAGCTCGGGCCCCCATTTCCTGGCAGCGGACAAACCACTGGCTCTTCAGCAGGTATTCTATCACGTCCCCAGAACGGCTGAAAGGGAGACAGGGTGAGTCCACTGCTCTTCCGGCCCTGTGACGTCTCCCAGGGGCACAAGACCCCGTGCCATGCCAGGCCCTTGGTACTGAGGATACAATAGTGAATAAAACCGACACGAAGCTCGTATTCTAACAGAGGGGTGCAGAGCCCATCCTATTGTCACCCTTAAGCTTCGTACATTCCCTTTTGGGGGTAGTCCTTAGTGAAGGAGTTAAAATGAGGTTACCTGCAGATGGGCAGTACCATGGGGTGGTTCTGGAGGCCCCGGAACAGGCCCCGTTCACTCAGCACAGACACTATCTTTTCCCGGGCCACAAACCGGTGAAGACCCTGGAGAAAAAGCGGCAAGAGTAAAGATGAAAGGCCTCTAGAGAAATAAGGAACTGGGAGGAGGAGGAGGGGGACAGAGTACCCCTAAAGGATGGGGTAACATAGGATGGTACCACCTGCAGCCAGTCCCCGCAGAGGGAGGTCATGGTCCCATCCTCCGCAATGACATTCAGAGGGCTCAAGCCGTGTCGGGCCCCCATCTCAGCATCGGCAGGACTGTGAGCTGGGGTCACCTTCACTGCCCCTTGGGGAGCACAGCCATGGTGAGTACTAAACCTGACCTTGGTTTTTGCTTTTCCAGATGTATCATCATCACCCGCACTGCCCCAGGCCCCACGACTTTCTCTGTCTGTGCCTCCCTCCCATTCCCCACTCAGACCACCCTATATGAGGATCTCCCACTCCCACCTTCCTCTTCCTCCTGGTTCCCTCCCCTCCCCTCCAGGACCCCCAACTTTCTCTCCCTCCCTGACTTCCGCTCACCTGTGCCCACATGTGGCTGAACAGCATAGTCTGTGATGAGGGGAAGAGGCTGTCCCATCAAGGGGTGACGAAGCTGTCGCCCGTGTAGATGCTGAAGGGAAGGGAGAGGGATCAGGGACAGGCACCTGTGAGGGGTGGAAGGGTCTGGGCTAGGGCATGAGAACCCCAAGAATAAGAAGGTAGAAAGTGGAAGGTAGTGAGCTAGAGCAAGGTCAGCAAACTCTTAAGGGGCCAGAATGTAGGTATTTTAGGCTTTCAGGCCTAGAGACAAATTCAATCTGCACAATTACTCTATTCTGCCACTGCGGCAGAGCTGGGGAGGGTATATAATAGCAGCCATGAATAATATAAAGGCCGCAAGAGGCCGGGCACGGTGGCTCACGCCTGTAATCCCAGCACTTTGGGAGGCCAAGATGGGCGGATCACGAGGAGATTGAGACTATCCTGGCTAACACGGTGACACCCCATCATCTCTACTAAATTACATTACTTAAAAATTACATTACTTAAAAAATTAATTACTAATTTTTGTAAAAATACAAAAAATTAGCCAGGCATGGTGGCACGTGCCAGGCGTGGTGCCACACTCCTAGCTACTCAGGAGGCTGAGGTAGAGTTGCTTGAACCCGGGAGGTGGAGGTTGCAGTGAGCCAAGATCGTGCCACTGCACTCCAGCCTTCGTGACAGAGCAAGACCCCGTCTCAAAAAAACAGGCCGCAAGCTGGATCAGGACCATGGGTCAGTTTGTCAACCCCTGACCTACAGAAAAAGTATAAGAGGAGGAGGGAGTCAAATCAGAACCACTGAGAGAAGTCTCAGGAAAAAGAAGTAGAAGCAAGAGAGAAAGAGCCACCATTTAAAACCCAAGACAAGAGAAGGCCATGGGCGGGGCAGGCCAGAGTGCAAGAGTACACTGGGTATTACCGTGTATCTCGAGTCGTCTGGATGAACGGCCACAGCCACGTCTCCAGGCAGCGTCTCTGGCCTCGTGGTTCCTACCACAACCTCTGCATCTGAAGACAAACATTTAAACACTTGGAGGTGGTCATCATCCTCACCCCTCACTGCCAACATAGTTGAACGCAGTAGAACTGGAAAGGGGAAGGGGCAGGGAGTAGTTAAGGTGGAAGAGGCCCCCAGGAGTGACTAGAAAGAAGTAGGAGCAGTGTTTATAGGAACCCAGGGTTTCCCATAAGTTAATGACCAGAGGCCTGAGAGGGTGTCTGGTGCTAAGGAATTCCCTGATAATTTGCATGGAAGAAATGGGGGCAGCATTAATTAAAGCAACTATAATAGAATTTTTGCTGGGTGCCCAGAGGACACTGGGGATTCTCAGTGTCCTCATCACAAATGCTGTACATTCTTCAGGGGGAGCACCAGCTCCTCCTACAAGAAGCTTCCTCTGACTATTCCAGCTCATCTGTCTTCCCTTTCTTTGAGCTCTTCAGAACATTTTCCATAAAAACCACACCTTAGAGGCCAGGCGCGGTGGCTCACACCTGTAATCCCAGCACTTTGGGAGGCCAAGGCAGGCGGATCACAAGGTCAGGAGTTCAAGACCAACCTGACCAACATGGTGAAACCCCATCTCTACTAAAAATACAAAAATTAGCTGGGCCTGGTGGCACGCACCTGTAATCCCAGCTACTTAGGAGGCTGAGACAGGAGAATCACTTGAACCTGGGAAGCATAGGTTGCAGGAGCTGAGATCGTGCCATTGCACTCCAGCCTGGGCAAAAGAGTGAGACTCCATCTCAAAACAAAAAAACAAAACAAACAAAACAAAAAACACACACCTTAGAACTGATCTGTCTCTTTCCTGGGTAGCGCACTCCTGAAGAATCACACCAAGCTATCAAAGGGCAGTAACCACATGCACTTTTTGTACATCCCCCAGAAGATCCTGGGTAAGTGCCCACACTGAGGCGAACATTACCAAGGTTCATGTGGGAGATGGACTGACGGTTTCCTAGCAGCCAAACATGGGCTCCAGAAAACAAAAAATGGAGGTAAACGGGTGACCCTGCAGAGTACTATGCTCACCAGGCTCTCCATCCACAGGGAAGGCAACAGAAAATAGGAGGCCAAAAGACACAGGGGTAGGGCAGCCAGGCAGTCGAAGCTGTGTACGGCCAGGCAGGGGCCGGTTCTCCACCTGGAAGCGCCGAGAAAGCTGGGTCAGAGGGCAGCCTTTCTGCAAGGTTCATGCCCAGGCTTCACTCTGCCAGTCATCCATCTGCCCAGCCTCCCTGCAATCCATCTAAAATCCATTTGGAGGATTCAGGAGCTACCTCCCTCTGCCCTCACCCAATGCTTATGCAGTCACACTTCTAATAAATATTCGCCGGGCACTTAAGCCATGGCCAGGTATCTTGCCAAGCACCTATGTGAATTCTCATTTAATTTTTACAACATCCCCACGATGCAAGCATTCCATCATCTCTAATTTACAGATTGAGGAAGCTGAGGCTTAAAGAGACTAAACAGCCTGCCAAAAGCCACACAGCTGTCACAAGCAGGCCTCAGATTTGAATCCAGGCACCCTGGCTCCAGAGTCTGAGCTCTTAACCATTAACGACCACTCTGCCTCAGAGCTCTCACAAACCTGCTTCTCTTTCTCCAACTCACCTCAATGTCCGAGATGGCTGATCTTAAAGCACATGACCAGTTGACAAGCTGACGGTTCCGGTACAGCAACCCCGCCTTGTAGAGCCGCACAAAAGCTTCAGTCACAGCCACAGAGGAGCCCTGGAATGACCTGAGTGTCCACCTCTAACAGCCACTTCTCAGCCCATCACCCTATTCAGGGACCCAGGCATTGCTACCTCCCTGCCCCACACAGATCTCTAAACATCCCCCAATGCTCACAGGGACCAAGGCACGGAACTCACAACATCCATGGTAAAACACTCTCGGTCCCAGTCCAGGGAGGCACCCAGAGCTCGCAGCTGCTCACAGATCTCTCCACCTTTCCTGTGCCCAGAGAGATCCTTGTCAGCAAACTCTTCCCGAGCACTTCCTATGTACCAGGTCCAGCGATGTCCCCAGCAATGCCAGGTGTTGGAGGAAAATCAAGTGAGGATGGCATTGATCTCGCCTCTAGAGGCTAATAGAAATGGACTTACAAACCCAGTATGGGGTTTTCTAAGATATTAAAAGAGGCAAAAGTTTCTATAGGAAGAGAGGAGGGATAGTCATATTGTGGGAAATCCAAAGATGCTTCACAGAGATGGCATGAGATAACAGACCCGGAAGAATGAGGGTAATTCCATGGGAATTGAAAGGTGGGAATGGGTAAGTGAAAGAAGGTGAGATTTAGACAAGAGAAACTGGGGTAAGTAAAGAGAAAGAAAAATATATATATATAAAAAAATACACACACACACGAATATTCTAATGCATATGTAATATCCATACATATAAGGCTTGGAAACTCCACCAAACGTTAAGGGGCTCCAGAGCTTCCATCTCTGAGGAAGTCAGGGCTGTGTCGGGAAGCGCCAGGGATTACAAGTCAGAAGTGATAGTGGTGGGAGGCAAGAAACCAAATCTGCCATCTGGGCCCCCTGAGCCCTGCCCATCATACTCACGCCTCCTTCCACTGCCACACCTCCCTAAGGAAGGCCTCCCGGCTCAGCTCATGTCTCCTCACTCCCCGTTCCTTCCACAGTTGTTTCTCCACCACAGCCTGCAGTTGGATTCAGGGCAAATGAACAGAGTCAGGTTGCTTTGGGGGAAGAAATTGCTTTCACCCAAGAAAAGGAACATGTAACAGAAGACATACTTGTGTAGCGATTCCTGCGTGATCTGAACCAGGGACCCACAGCACTTGATCCCCACGCATCCGGTGCCTGCAACAAAAATGCCCTCCGGTGAGCCCTGGGCTTAAATGTTTATTCTCACTCATTCCTGCCCTTCCTATTTCCCTTCCAAGAACTCAAGCAGCCCCCACACCCCTCTCACCAGCGCACGAGGGCATCCTGTATGGCCACCGTGAGTGCGTGGCCAATGTGCAGGGAGCCAGTGACATTGGGAGGTGGGATACACATGGAAAAGGTCTCCCCTGTAGCTTGGGGCAGCTGGGCCTAGAGGAAGAAAAAAAGTCAAAGGGGCAAGAGAGAATTGGATTGGTGAAAGAGCACCCTCTACTGTCTCCAGAACAGAAAGAACTTCAGGGAAGAACTGTCCTGCAAACAACAGAGGAGAGTGGAGAGGAGGGAATTGACCAGGGGGAATCCGCCAAGAGAAATCTTGGGAGACACCAGAGCCAGAAAGAAGGCAAGGTCTACAATGTGAGCTCAACTCTGAGGCTCCAGTTGTATTCAACAGCCACGCTGTCCTGGAGATCATTTAGGACCCCTGCCTGCCAGATACTAACCTGATATTCTGGTTTGAAGAAGCCCTCTCGTACCCACCACGGGTACCAGGCAGCCTCAACATATCGGGGACTGTATGCAGGCGGCAGGGGCCCAGAGACATCTGTGGAGGCAGAGGAGAGCTCCACTAACCACTGAACTTGTTCCCAGGCTGCATTTCAGCAGGCCAAATGGGCAACACAAATGTGAAAGAAAAGGCTTTCTTATTCTACTTACCTTTCTTTTCACCGGGTTTCGTAGGGATTTCATACAATACTACCTCCTTAGGACTCCAGGCCTTAATGGATTCTGCAGGTGACTGAGAAGAGAAAGCAGAAGAGGCTGGGATCCTGTATACCCCAGACTGCATTTCAGCCCATCTCCTCCAGCCCCTCCCAAATCTCAGAAACCCAAGGACAAGCTGTCTAACCCCTAACCTTGCTCTCCCCTGCTATGTCAGCCTCCAGAGTCGCCTGCTTCTCTCGCAGGCGTTTCTGTTTGGCTTCACGGTTCCTCCGGGAGATAGGAGATCCATGGGGCTCCGACTGTGTAGAAACGGAATGAAACCTGGGGAGGCCCCGTGAGTGCCTCAGCCCCCAAAATGGTGGTCGAAAAGAGGCGAGAGGCAAATGAGGCATCAGGAGTGTTTGGAAAGGGGCCGAGATCTGTTCTGGATAGAGAGAGTGCACATTAGGATATGGGGGTGGAGGAGGGTCACTCCCCTTGTCCCATCTTTCCTGTCTCTAATTAGCACAGGTCTGTAATTCCAAGTCTCTATTCCATCCCACACAACCTTTCCTCCTCGAGGGCTAGAGTGCATGGTGTCGACAGCGCCATGGAGCCACGGAGACCAGGGCTCTTCCGGAACAGGACCGGAGTGTCTGGACTTAGCGGTGACCACTAACTGACATATGAGAGGACAGGGCTCAGAAACTCAGGGAGATGACGGGCATCAGCGCGCCCAGGAGCCAGCAAGGAGTCCTGCCAGGGCCGCTGCGATCTCCACCTGCCCAGGGGCCTCCTGCAGTGCCCACAGGCCGGCGCGGCCCGGCCTTCCCGCCCATCCCAACGCCTGGGCCCAGGGCCCGCAGCGTCTCCCACTTCCAGGAGGCCGCCCCCGCGCGCGCTCACCGGGAGGCCCCGCCGCTATCCCAGGGCGCCCCGCGGCGGCAGGGACTGGGGGCTCCACCAAACCCGACCCTGGAACTTGGCCCCAGAGCCGCGCGGCGCATGGGGGCGGGACCCCGGGCGGCGCATGCGCAGCAGCTGGCTTCGGCCCCACCCTCTCCCTCCCGGTCCAATGGCTGTCGACTAGAGGAGCGAGTCCGCCGCCAATGCAAACCCCACCGGGAGGCGCCCGTGACCGCACTGCTAGCTATCACAACTTTATTAGACAAGAAAAGCCCTGACGCGTAAATAAAAAACACCTGAGTTCTGAGGCCCCGCCCCGCCCGGTCCCGCCCGCCGAGGTCCAAGTCCCGCGCTCTCAGGAGCTGTGTTTCTGCCGCTTCCAAAAGCGCTTGACGTCGCTGTGCCCGGCCGGGGTCACCACCATGAGCCGCTTGGCCGAGTTCTCGAACACGAGCACGCCCAGCTCCCGCGCGTGGGCCAGCAGCAGCTCAAAGTCCACTTGCGACAGGAACTGGTTATACAGGACACCTGGGGTTGGCAGGACGGGAGGGGCGCGGGGAGAAGACGAGAAAGTGAAGCTCGGAGCTCCTGTTGGGAATCCCCCCAGCTCCTTCATGGCAGCCCTGGACGCGGTCTGGGCTCGCCCCCACCGCAATTTTAGAAACTAATTCTCTATGTTTGTCTGCTCAGGGGTTCCTCTTAACACCATATTCAGAAAGGCCTAATACAAATTACTGTGAATTATTCCCTCTCCTAGCCAAATCCAAAGTGCATTGATTTGGGACGATTTGTTTACTACCGACTCACCCCAAAACAAACAAAAAAACTGTCTTGCCAGCTTTTCTCTCCTAGTCCATGAAGTAAAAAATAAAATGCATGAAAAGCTTTTACACTTTATCAAGACTGAATTGTCTGCCCTTTCTCTGGCCAGTGACCAAGACTTGGCCACCAGAAGCTACTCACCCTCAGTGAACCGGAGTCTGTCCCTTTCCAGCTCCCAGAGCCGGATCTGGTCTGTGATGGTGGGGGGCAGCACAGGTGTCTGCAAGGAGCAAGGGTTGGCTGTAGGGACTCAGGAATACTGCCCCAAACAACCCGGCCCTCCGCTTCTTCCCCCAGATTTGGATGCCCCTTTTTCTTTTCCATCATCTCATCACCAGCTGCCAGCCTCTGACATCTTGGAGCCTGTCTGTACCTGTTTGAGCATCACTGGGTGGGCCCTTGTCCTTAGGAAATGGATTATCTAGGAAAACAGACAAGAATGGCATGAGGGCTCCAGCAAGAAGGCAGGAAAGCCATCTGAGCTGTCACCTAATGTCACTGGAACATCAGCTTATTCTAAAAACTCCTAACTCCTGTCATCAACTCCACCCATCCCAGTTCAGCTGTTATCCCAAGTTGCTGCTCCCAGCAACTTGGGATATTCCTTTTCTGGCACATTCTCCCTTTCCAGTAATGTTTTGTTTTTCTTTCTTTAAAATAGCAAAAGCTACCTTTTTTTTTTTTTTTTAAAGCACTTATTGCATGGCAGGTGCTGAGCTCAATGCTTTACCCCTATTCTTCCAATGAATTATCCCTGCAACCCTGAGGTAAGAACTGTCACTTACTAGATGAGGAAACTGAGGCTCCCAGAAGCAAAACAACTATGTCTAGTTTACGCAGTTAGGATGTGGTGGTGCCAAGGCACAAATCCACAGCTATACCTCCTCCCTCCATGTTTCTTTCCCCTCAAGAGTCTACCTGTTCTCACACCCAAAGCCTTCATTTCTTTTCAAACACAGACAACTCACCACTACCTATTATAACAGACTCAGAGCTAGCCTTCCATAATGTGACCCTCTGTGCCCCACAGCCCAAGTGCAGCCTGTCTTCCTGCTCTACCTCTCCCAAGTGGGAATACCTGCTGGGCTGTGATGCCACTGGCGATTGCCTGCTGCACACTCTCCCGGGTCACCTGCGCCACCACCATGTTGGGGAACCGATAGAGCATCTCAGAGAAGAGGGCAATGAGGGCAATCTGCAGCTCCGACTCTGAGCCAGGGATAGAAAGAGGATGAGGAGGCCACCCCCACACCCAGACTCCCTCAAGCCCTTCTTTCAAGTGTCATGAGAAATGTCAGAGAGCTCTGAAAACTGCCAGGTAAACATGAACAGAAACTGGCATTCCCTCACCCCCAACCTTCTCTTCCGGGGCACTCTGTCCCACCTCACCTGTGTAGGCATACAGTCGGTAATTGGTTTCCACCACAATGAAGCCTGGCTGATGCACAGTGCCCCCAGCTCCAGAGACACCTGACGAGAGATTGATGGCCAGGCGCGTGGGGTAGTAACGCCGAGATTTCCTCTGGAAAGGATAGAACGGCAGATGCCTTGTCTCAGAATTCACTGCCTTACATCTTCCTGCCTGAAATACCAGATCCCTCCCAAGATGCAGAACCTCAACCTCCAACTTCTCTCCCCCAAGAGACCCAAGTATTCAGTTCTGGCAACTGCTTCCTGCTACTTCCCCGAGACCCCACTCCTTTTTAAAGGCGAAGGCAACACACCACCCTGTTTCTTCCCTGGAAGCCACTCATCTAGGCGCTCATACCTTCCTCTGGAAAACAAGCCCAAACTCACGCAGATGTTGCAGGAAGTTCAACAGAGAATCACTCATACCTTCCACAGAGTAATCCTGAGGAACAGAGGTTTCCAGCTGGGGTCCCAAACACAACCCACCCACCCCCAACCCCATCATTCATTCTGTCTTTCTCCATCCACCTCTGCTCGTTCTGTGTTCATTCTTATCTTCTCACTCCACTGCCCCACAACTTGCTTTTCCCTTCCCATCTCTATACCCTTCAGCCCCCTGCTTACCTTGCCCAGAGTAGAGAAGCTGAGCTGGAAGAGGAAGGAGAGAATCTCTACTAGGTCCATGCCCCGGCTCTAGGGAGAAAGAGGCAGAGACAAAGGAGGGGGGATGGGAGGGAGACAATGGGAAGAAAGGGACAGAGAAGAGAAAATCAGGGAACAGTCTGTAGACAGGAATCTCTCAGTGAGACCTGAGAGGAGCAGAGCTTGCTGGCAAGTGGACCCGGCCTCCTCACCTGGGCTGTCTGCAAATACTGCAACATAAAGTACCAGAGCTGAGCCGGGGTGTCCAGCAACAGGAACTGGAAGCCAGCGGAAGTAATGCAGGGCGGCTCTCCAGGTTCAGTACTACAGACAAAGACCGGGACAATGACGGTGATATGCAGAGAAAGACTACTACCCCCGCTTGTCCGCTCACATTTTTTCTTTGTATCTCTAGCTGTATTCTACTCAGCTTGCCTTTTCCAGCTAATGTCCTCTGAGCTTGACTAGCCCCAGATACCATTTCTTAGGGACCCAAGGAGATGGCACTGCAGAGAGCTGCTATACCTCCGGTTTCCTCACCTCTTCATGAGCCCAGCCTGGCTGAGGAGCTGAGCCAAGTCCTGGCTGACAGCTGCACTGGGGGAGCCCACCATGAAGTGCAAGACCACCTGAAGAACAGAAGAGAACAGGGAGACCATGCTCCAAGGGCCATGGGAAGTAGAAGCACAAGCAGAGACACACACAGTCCCAAGTGCTTACCTCCCATCGCTCCTCGGCATACTTGTCAAGGGAGGGAACGTCCCGGGCATGCTTGTCTGGTCCCAGCTGACTTGTGTCATCAGACCAGGCCTTCCCCCTACGGCCAGGATGGGCCAAGAGTAAGGAACACTGGCCAGGAGCTCACACCTGTAATCCCTGTACTTTGGGAGGCCGAGATGGGTGGATCACTTGAGGTCAGGAGTTTGGACCAGCCTGGCCAACATGGTGAAACCCCATCTCTACAAAAAATACAAAAAATTAGCTGATGGTTGCCTGTAATCCCAGTCATTCAGGAGGCTGAGGCAGGAAAATCACTTGAACCCAGGAGGTGGAGGCTGCATTGAGCCAAGATCGCACCACTGCACTCTGCCTGGGTGACAGAGCAAGACTCTGTCTCAAAACCAAACAAAACAGAACAACAAAAAAAGAGTAAGGAACCCTGTCTGTATTCCTTGCCACCCTTCTGCCTTCTTTCCACCCTTATCCTCAGGGGCCATGAGTGGGGGACATTTCCTACACCACACACTGCAGCTGATCCAACTTACTCCTAAAGGAGCTCCCAACGTGGAGACCACAAGGTTCCGGGGAGGCCCCCAGGAGCTCCCCCTCCCAAACTGTAATTAGCGGTTTAATAAGCAGCAGTTCCCCTGCCCTAGCTTAGGAAGAGAGAGAAGTGACATACCCACCCAGAAGGGCAATGCGGAGGTTCTGGCGGAAAATGGGGTTGAGGATGAGGCCCTGGAGCCCGCCTGGGAGCAGCTGGGTGTGCCAGATCCGGAGGCCGCTCAGCAGCCCTGTACTTTCCTCCTGAGCCCTGGAACAGAAGCAGAGAGGTGAGCAGGGTATTTGGAGAACAAAAAGGAGGACCATAAAAGCCACCTCTCTGCCTGTTCTGAACTTGCTGATCCCTGGAACACTGTTCCACAGAGTGAAATTAGTATCTTCTGAAGACAAATTCTTTACTGCATTACCTATCAGAGCCTTATTACAGATATCACACATAACTCTGTAAGAGGGAAGATACATCTGAAAGCAAGAGGTCAGCTGGGAAATAAATAAAAGGGAAAAGGCAGTATGCAGAGTTTCCCAAATGTATTTATTTTTAAGTTTTGTGATATACCTATTAATACATCCTGGAAGTGCTCCAAGGAACAGTAGTTTGGGAAATGTAGCTGTTGAGAAATTTGTATCTGGCTGAGACTTACTTGCTGAATTCCTTCTTTACCCACAGGGCTACAGCAGCTTGTGGCAAAGGCTGCTCCAGAAAGAGCATCCGCATCACCCAGTTCTTAGCCAAGGATGGGAGCTCCCTGAACAGGGACAGAGGTCAAAGGTTAATATCAGAAGCTGCATTGTATCTGCATCTCTGCCCTCACTTAACTCTAAAACATCTCATCTCACTCCACCACAACTTTACCAGTCCTGCTGTTTTGGCCCCCACACTTTGGAGCAATTTCCAACCCGCACCCCCAGTCCCCACCCCTACCCCAGCCTGCTACACTTTTACCTGTTATATTTTATTCCAGTCCGCAGACCCCATTACATTTCCCTGCCATGAAGGGGATCCTCACCTGAAGACAGCCAGACAAGTGGCAGGGTGCCCATATAATCGGTCCAATACCCCAGGGCTCAGGCCCCCTAAGAATTCCTGCAGATTCCTGCATTGTAGGTGTACTCGGTTCAGTCCCCTTGAAGGGGTGCTCTCCATCACCTGAGGAATGCAAACATCAGAAGCGCACCCCCACCATCCATGCCAGTGTCACCCCTGACCTTTCTGATTTCAGATCCATCAGTCCCCACAATAACCCCACCTTTTCTGTGGCCTCCTTTCCCATGACACTCAATTCCTCTGGTTTCTCACAAACCTGACCAATCTCCGTCCCTTTCTTGCCTCCTCACCCTGTTTCTGCCCTTCAACTCCAGTCTTTCCTCTGCTCCAAGTGACAGAATTGTCAACTGTCCTGTGTTTGCAAGATCATTTTGTATTTCAATGACTTGTCTCATCTTTGGCTAAACAGAGACAAAGAAAATTGAGCCCACACCTCTCTCTTCCATCCCTCCTGGTCAGATCAGTCTATAAGCTCCAAATCTACCCGAACTTCCTATCTTCTATCTCTTAGCCCACTTCTGCTAAGTACGGCGGTAACCTCTCCCCTCCATGCTTCCCAAATCTAAAGCCACCTCTTTTCCCTTCCCAAGTCTAGTTCACGCCATTCACCCTGACCCACGCCTTCCGATCTCCTAGCTTCTCCCTGCCTTCCTCCCACTCCTCGCCTCTCACTCACCTCTCTCTCTCTCATACCTCTGCCACTCCCGCCCTCCTAGGTCCCCTCACCACTCTGTCGATCCTCCTCGCGCACCCCGAGTCTCGGGCCGTCGCTTAATCGGAGCCAAAGTCTCGCATTGGCTCCTGGAAACTGAGGGAAAGATGGTGAAAAAAATGCGAAGAAAAGATGGGGAAAGCGACGAAAGATTTCACAGGGAAGAGCCCAGAATGGAGAATTCAGAAGAGAAGGGAGGTAAGGGGAGGAGTGGAAAAGTGAAGAGGATTAGAATAGACGATGCACACACCCGGCGCGGGGGATGCTGGGAATTGGAGTCTTGTCTTTGCTCTCCTTAGAGCCGGCTGAAGTGCGTCTGACTACAAATCCCGAAAGGCACGGTGGGGAAGCCGAAAGGCAAGGAGCCGGCATTTAATTGAGAGAGCGGGAGACACCAGAAGCCGGACCAGTTGGTTCTGCCAGAACCAACTCCGCCCACGCTGCTAACGGCGCATGTAACTGGATGGAGCGGGAGGCGGGTCGGGGAAAGTAGAAGTGCCTGGAGGGCTTCCGTGCGGAGGCGCGCTATGGCGACTTGGTGGTGAACCGATTAGACTTAGAGACCACAAAACTGGATTCCGTGAGCACAATTACTCCCCGTAAAATTGGGATAATGCACACTCCGGGCCGGACGCGGTGACTCACTGCTGTAATCCCTGCACTTTGGGAGGCCGAGGCGGGCGAATCACCCGAGGTCTGGAGTTCGAGACCAGCCTGGCCAATATGGTGAAATCCCGTCTTTACTAAAAATACAAAAATTAGCCGGGCGTGGTGGCGGGCACCTGTAATCCCAGCTACTCGGGAGGCTGAGGCAGGTGAATCGCTTGAACCCTGGAGGCGGAGGTTGCAGCGAGCCAAGACAATGCCCTTACACACCAGCCTGGGCGACAAGAGCGAAACTCCATCTCAAAAAAAAAAAAAGAAAAAGAAAGAAAGCGTACACACTCCGGAGAGTTTCCACGAGTTAACGATTAACATGATCCAGTGCACCTTACTTGGCGGTAAGTACTCAATAAATCTTAATTTCTTCTCAAATTTTTTCTCCACCACTCCTCAAACCGTCTACTTAGAAAACCCAGATAAATTCAGTTTTTAGGACACTGACTGTTTGCTGTGATTTGATTTATGAACCTACTACAGAGAAAGGCAGAGATCTTCACCCAAACCCAGAACTACACATTTCCCCAAATTCCTATAAGCAAATTTTGTTATTCCCATTTTATAGACTGGAAGACTGGAGCCTGGCGAGATTAAGAAATTTGCCTGCAGCCTGGCGAGGTGGCTCAGACCCGTGACCCCAGCTGTTTGGGAGGCTGAGGCAGGAGGATCGCTGAAGACTAGGAGTTTGAGGCTACAGTGAGCTATGATCACGCCAGTCTGGGCGACAGAGTGAGACCCCCATCGCGCGCTCTCTCCCTCTCTCTCTCTCTCTCTTTTTTTGAAACGGAGTCTCTCACTCTGTCGCCCAGGCTGGAGTGCAGTGGCATGATCTCAGCTTATGGCAACCTCAGCCTCCTGGGTTCAAGTGATTCTTTTACGTCAGCCTCCCAAGTAACTGTGGGACTACAGGTACGCACCACCACGCCCGGCTAATTCTTGTATTTTTAGTAGAGATAGGGTTTCACCATGTTGGCCAGGCTGGTCTCAGGGTTTCACCATCTTGGCCAGGCTAGTCTCAAACTCCTAACCTCAGGTGATCCACCTGCCTCAGCTTCCCAAAGTGTTGGGATTACAGGCGTGAGCCACTGCACCCAGCCTGAGACCCCCATCTCTTAAAAAAAAAAAAAGGAAAAAAAAAATCCCTACAATCAGACAGAAAGTGCCCAAGCTGGGGTTTGAAGCACATTTGCAAGAGACCAGAGATCAAAATGGTGATGACTATGTAAGACTTTGTTATACTTTGTAGCCCACCCATGTTTTCTGTTGTCCCTGTTTTTTTTGTTTTTTTTTTTTTTTTAAGCAATTAATGTTTTAAAATCTTCAAAGAACA
Organism: Theropithecus gelada; assembly: GCF_003255815.1. Lineage (NCBI taxonomy): Eukaryota > Metazoa > Chordata > Mammalia > Primates > Cercopithecidae > Theropithecus > Theropithecus gelada. The sequence continues at coordinate 244,252 of NC_037671.1, forward strand.
GCTAAAAATTGACAAAGCTTCTTTATGGCAAACTTTAGGTAAGGTTGAAAGACAATTTACAATCTAGGAAGAAATGATTGATGAAATAAACAAAATACAAAAAGCTGTTACAAAGGAATAAGAAAAAGAAACATAATGGAAACATTGGGGCAGACCACTGCTTACTCCTTAGCCCTGCTCAGCAAGGAGCAGCTAAAAAAAAAAAGAAATAATGAAAGAAAAACAAAAGAAAGAGGCCTGGCAGGGTGGCTCAGGCCTGTAATCCCAACACTTTGGGAGGCCAAAGCAGGTGGGTCACTTTAACTCAGGAGTTCCAGACCAGCCTGGTCATCATACAGAAACTCCATCTCTTCAGAAACAAAACAAAACAAAACAAAAATTAGTTGGGTGTAGTGGTGTACTCCTGCAGTCCCAACTACTCAAGAGGCTGAGGTAGAAGGATCACTTGGGCCCAAGGATTGAGGCTGCAGTGAGTAGTGATAGCACCACTGCACTCCAGCCTGAGCAACAGTGTGAGACCCTGTCGCAAAAGGAGAGGGGAAGAAAGGAAAGGACAGGGGAGAACTGGGGAGGGGAGAGGAAGGGAAGGGTAGTTAGGGGGAAAGAAGGAAAGAGAAAGAAAGATTGACCAAAGCAAAAAGAAAGTTAAACAAAATGTCAGAAATGTTTTAAAAATAAAAAAATTGGGCGCAGTGGCTCACGCCTATAATCCCAACACTTTGGGAGGCTGAGGCGGGTGGATCACCCAAGGTCAGGAGTTCAAGACCAGCCTGGCCAACATGGTGAAACCCCATCTCCACTAAAAATACAAAAATTAGCCGGGCGTGGTGGCAGGCGCCTGTAATCCCAGCTACTCAAGAGGCTGAGGCAGGAGAATCGCTTGAACCTGGGAGGCAGAGTTTGTAGTGAGCCAAAATTGCGCCATTGCACTCCAGCCTGGGGAACAAGAGCGAGACTCTCTCAAAAACAAAACAAAACAAAACAAAACAAAATGCAAAAAATTGACCAGGCCTGGTACTGTGGTCCCAGCTACTCAGGAGGCTGAGGCAGGAGGATTGTTTGGACCCAGGAGGTCAACACTGCACTGAGCTGTGATCATGCCACTGCACTCCAGCCTGAGCTATAGAGTAAGGAGACCTTGTCTCGAAAAAAAAAAAGAAGAAGAAGAGGAAGATGAAAAGAAAAGAGAAAAAGAAATTGGCTGGGTGTGCACACACCTGTAGTCCTAGCTACTCCAGAGGCTGAGGTAGGAAGATCACTTGAGTCCAGCAGTTCAAGGCTGCAGTGAGCTACAATTATACCACTGCACTCCAGCCTGGCTGCAGAATTAGACTCTCTCTTAAAAATAAATAGGCCAAGCGCCGTGGCTCACGCCTGTAATGCCAGCACTTTGGGAGGCCAAGGCAGGTGGATCACCTAAGGTCAGGAGTTCAAGACTAGCCTGATCAGCATGGTGAAACCCTGTCTCTACTAAAAATATGAAAATTAGCCGGGCATGGTGGCAGGAGCCTGTAATCCCAGCTGCTTAGGAGGCTGAGGCAGGAGAATCACTTGAACCTGGGAGGCAGAGGTTGCAGTGAGCTGAGACTGTGCCATTGCCCTCCAGCCTGGGCAACAAGAATGAAACTCCGTCTCAAAAATAAATAAATAAATAAAAATAAATAAATTGGCCGGAGGCAGTGGCTCACACCTATAATCTCAGCACTTTGGGAGGCTGAGGCGGGTGGATCACTTGAGGTCAGAAGTTCAAGACTAGCCTGGGCAACATGGTGAAACCCCGTCTCTACTGAAAATACAAAAATTAGCCAAGCATAGTGGCTGGCGCCTGTAATTCCAGCTACTTGGGAGGCTGAGACAGGAGAATCGCTTGAACCCAGTAGGCCGAGGTTGCAGTAAGCTGAGATCACACCACTGCACTCCAGCCTGGGCAACAGAGCAAGACTCTGTCTCAAAATAAATACATAAATAAAATTAAAATATAAAAGTTTAGCAAAAAAGAAATTAAGGATTATCAACCTCAGTGTTCGTCAGGGTATAGGAGCATACTCATACACCTTTGCTGAAAATTGAGGCCTGGTCCAGTAGCTCACACCTGTAATCTCAGCACTTTGGGAGGCCAAGCCAGGCAGATCGCTTGAGCACCAAAGTTTGAGACCAGCTTGGGCAACATGGTGAAACCCTGTCTCTACAAAAAATACAAAAATTAGCTGGGCATGAGGAGGCATGCCTGTAGGCCCAGCTACTTGGGAGGCTGAGGCAGGAGGGTTGTTTGAGCCCTGGAGGCAGAGGTTGCAGCTAGCTGAGATCACACCATTGTACTCCAGACTGGTCAACAAAATGAGACTCTGTCTCAAATTAAAAAACAAAACAAAAAAAAAGTGAAATAGGCACAGCTTTTTTGGAGGGGGTGGGGGGACAGAGTCTTTCTCTGTCACCCAGGCCGAATGCAGTGGCGCGATCTCGGCTCACTGCAATTTCTGTCTCCCAGATTCAAGCAATTCTTGTGCCTCAGACTTCCGAGTCGTTGGGATTACAGGCGTGAACCACCATGCCCTGCTAATTTTTTTTTGTATTTTTAGTAGAGACAGGATTTCACCATGTTGGCCAGCGTATTAGTGGGCATGGTAGTTCAAAAAAGAGAATTCCTGTGCTAGGGAACTCATGACCTCCTTGCCTCAGGCAGCATCCTGGAGAGAAAGAACAGAGAGCCAGGGCCGGGGGCGGTGGCTCACACCTGTAATCCCAGCACTTTGGGAGGCCAAGGAGGGTGGATCACAAGATCAGGAGTTCAAGACCAGCCTGGCCAACATGGTGAAACCCCATCTCTACTAAAAATAAAAAAATTAGCCGGGCATGGTGACAGGCGCCTGTAATCCCAGCTACTCAGGAGGCTGAGGCAGGAGAATCATTCAACCCAGAAGTCAGAGGTTGCAGTGAGCTGAGATAGCGCCACTGAACTCCAGCCTGGGTGACAGAGCAAGACTTCATCTCGAAAAAAAAAAAAGAACAGAGAGCCAGGAACCCACAAACCCACTTCCCACAGGCTTTACCATTGACTAACTGTGCTACTTTGGGCAAGTTATTTAACATAACAGAATTTTCTTCTCTGTGAAATAATTTCAACTACTTCATATATTGTATTAAGTAAGATATAATATGTAGTAATTTCAATACCTGGCGTATAGTGGATGCTCAGTAATATATTATCATCATTATTGTAACTTTCACTTATTAATCCTAGTTCTAGTTCTGTAACTACATAGAATCTGTTAGTCTGTCAGATATTTGATACAATTCTTTCTTTCAACCAATATTGAGCCCTGTGTTCCAAGAATTTGCCCATGTGCAACTTATAGTTTAGTGGGAGGGGCAGGTATAAAAAGATGTGTAAAATTACACACAAATACATGTAAAATTACACACGTAATAAGTGCTACAAAGAAGAGATTCATGTGCTCTGAGATTATCAGTAGGCGATTTGACCTAGTTGGGGAAGTCAGGAAAGACTGCTGAAGGGCAAGCAGGAGTTAACAAGGCACAGACAGCAGGGAACATTGTTCCAGATGAGGGAACAGCATGCCCTGAAGGCCACATGGCAGGAAGTACTGTGGCCCACTGGGCAAATCTGAAAGAAGGCCAGTGGTCACAGAGGAGAGCAATCAGTTGAGGGAGGGTGCTGGAGAGGTATGTGGGGGCCAACCTTGGCCAGAAGGATTTTGTTCTGTATTCTAAGGGTAATGAAAAGCCACTGCTGGATTTGAAATGAAGGATTAGGGTCAGATTTATGTGCTTTAAAGATAACTGTAGTTGCAGGGCTGAAAACAACCCAGAGAGGAGCAGAGGCAGATCCAGGTGACCAGCTGGGAGACCACTGCAGGAGTCCAGGCAAGATGGAGGCAGCGTGTGCCAGGAGGGCGACGGAGACAGAGAGGACAAGTTCCAGGGAGATTTGGGAGGCACAATCAACAGCGCTTTGTGCTGGACTGGACTTGGGAGGTGGAAGGTAAGGGAGAAGGAGTGTCAGGGATGCCATTTGTGTGGCTTGTGCAGCTAAGTGGATGATGCTACCACTCACTGAGTCAGTAGACTGTGGAGGAGGAGCAGGTTTGGACAAGCTGGGCCTGACTTTTAAATTAACTCCAGGTGGGGCTGGGCACGGTGGCTCACGCCTGTAATCCCAGCACCTTGGGAGGTCGAAGTGGGTGGATCACAAGGTCGGGAGTTTGAGACCAGCCTGGCCAATATGGTGAAACCCTGTCTCTACTAAAAATACAAAAAAATTAGCCGGGCATGGTGGCGCACACCTGTAATCCCAGCTACTTGGGAGGCTGAGGCAGAAGAATCGCTTGAACCCAGGAGGCGGAGGTTGCAGTGAGCCGAGATTGCACCACTGCACTCCAGCCTGGGCAACAGAGCGACACCCAGTCTCAAAAAAAAAAAAAAAAAAAAAAATTAACTCCAGGTGTTTCTGCTTGAAAGACAGTTCTGGGCTCAGAGATTGGGGTTATCGGGCTCACTGCCATGGCTTCCACTGCTCATTATTCTGGGATCTAGCCTCTAAACTCTAACCTGTCGGTGCACAACTTAAATCATAGTGCACAGTGGTTTGACCTGTGTAGGTTTTAGCAGGACGATTAGATTCATGACCTAGGCCCCAAGGGCCTATTAATTCAACTTCACATTGATTTATCTTTATTGTGATCCTCATTATCCAGTTGGCTCATTTTGTGAGTATCATCAACCAAAACCCCAGGGTCTTTATTTCACATGAATGGCCATCAAAATGGGTCTGCCTTGTCCCATCCCTGCAACTGACTTTTTTTTTAATTTTCTTTTTATTTTGAGACAGGGTTTTGCTCTGTCACCCAGGCTGGAGTGAAGCAGTGCAATCATGGGTCACTGCAGTCTCAACCTCCTGGGCTCAAGTTATCCTCCCACCTAGGCCTCCTGAGTTGCTGGTGCACACCACTGAGCCCAGCTAATTTTATATATATATATATATATATATTTTTTTTTTTTTTTTTTAAGAAATGGGGGCCAGAGTGCGCTCACTATGTTGCCCAGGCTGGTTCCAAACTCCTAGGCTCAAGAAATCCTCCCACCTCAGCTTTCCATAGTGTTGGGATTACAGGGCATGAGCCACCCTGCTGGCCAATTTTTTCTTTCCAACCAAATTTGAACCCTTTGTTAATTGCTCTCTTGATGGTTGCAGCTCATCCTTCCAGGCTGCTGAGATAATTGAGGCTCTTGGTTCTGGTTTCCATTCCAACAACCCATCCCCCGCCCCCACTGGGGCATTTGCACACTCTATCAGCATAACCCAGGGATTCTCCCCTGGGATTTCCAGACCCTGGGGAGCCAGATGGGTTCTAAAATTTGGACAAGAAAAAGAATTACACCTTTTACTAACCTCTAATAGAAATTTAGCATTTCCTTCAATTATGAATATGGGTAAAACCACAGGTATTAGCAGTACCTGTGACTTGTCACTGACACCACAGCTACTTTTATGGCTCACTGTGATTGTTGTAGAAATCTCAAATATGGTTTATGCTCATTAGTATTTGAAAAGTGTCAGTAGTTTATTACACCTGTTTTTAGATCTTATTAAATACATTAAAAAGCAGCACATTAGTTTCATAATTTTTTAGCAGTTTGGTAAACTGTTTCCATTGGTTTCCTTTATAATCCTATACATTTTATGGGTTTTGTTTTTGTTTTGTTTTTGAGAGTCTCACTCTGTTGCCCAGGCTGGAGCACAGTGGTGTGATCTCAGCTCACTGCAACCCCCACCTCCCGGGTTCTAAGCATTTCTCCTGCCTCAGCCTCCTGAGTAGCTGAGATTACAGGTGCATGCCACTACGCCATGCTAATTTTTGTATCTTTAGTGGAGATGGGGTTTTACTATGTTGGCCAGGTTGGTCTCAAACTCCTGGACTCAACTGATCTACCCACCTCAGCCTCCCAAAGTGCTGGGATTACAAGGGTGAGCCACTGCACCTGGCCCATTTTATAGGTTTTAAAACCTAATTCTGAGGAGTACTCAGTAGACCACTACACACTGCCAAATGGGTTTATGGCACAAAAAAGGTTCAGCACCCCTGGCCTGACTGCATTCCCTCCAGGCCTCCAGCAGAGCACCCCTATGAGTTGAGAAGGTTCATGTACTCAGACATTCATGTATCACCTGAGGTCCCACAGGCAAAGGCCTGGATTATGCAGAAACAGAACACATTGCTGGGCAAAATAGGTGATGGGAAATGGAATGGGGAGAGGGAGGAAAAAAGGAAGATGGGAAGTGGGTTCAGAGGGAGGTGCAGGAGGCAGTTACCAAGGAACCCACTCACACAGTTGTGGAAAACTCAACCTTTATTATTACCTGCCTAGTGCAGGGGATTAAAACTGCCTCAAGCTAGGTCCATATATTAGTGTAAAAATCTGTGTCTCTCCCCCCAAAAATGTACAAACCCCAAGTGATTATAGAAAAATCAATGTGGCAGCTACACTAGAGATGTCCAACCCCAAGGCTACAGGCTGTTGCTCCCTCTTTCCCACTAATCCCAATATTTACTCCACAGAAACGTACAGGCTTAGAGAAGTTCTAGCTACAAGACTGCAGGTGGGAAGTGGGGGTGACTGAGGGCTGGGGCGGGGCTACCCCCAGGTCCAGTGTTTCAGGTGATGGAGGTGGAAGAAGCCCAAGCTGAGAACAAGTCCCGGAGCAGGCATAAGGGAACATTTTCCTCTCCTTCTTGTCCTCTTCACCCCCAGATTCTCAGCCAGTGGGGTCCAGTGTGTGACAGGGAGAGAGAAGCTGGGGGCGCAGCCACCTCTCCAGGAATCAGTGTTGTCCAGTGGGGCCCAGGTGCTCCAATGGGCCATGTCCAGTGTCTATCCTATATTTCCCCCCACCCTTCCCCAAGGGAGGGCTAGAGGAGGTTGGAGAGGATCCCATCCACAGGGCCAGCTGGGTGGGTGACAGGGGCTTCTGGGAAGGAAGAACAGGAAGGGGACATGAGAGCGTGTCCAGGAAGGGGAGAAGGGGCATCAGCTCCCTAGGTGGGCCCAGCCCACCTGCAGTCTCACTGCCTCTATTAGAGGTGATGGGCTGTCGGGAGGGGAAGGGCAGAGGTGCCATTGGGTCCTCTTGTTTTAGTGTCACTGGCTTCCCCTGGATCGCTCCCTGAGGGAGGGGCAGCTGGACGTGTGATTCACACCGTGTTGAGTGCATCCTCTGCCAGGAACCGATGCAGCTGGGAAAAGGGTGGTCGCTGCTCAGACTCCCGGCTCCAGCACCGAAGCATCAGCTCATATAGGCCCTGCGGGCAGGCAGGCGGCCGGGACAGGTACACCTGCATTGTGGCAGTGTGGATGAGAGGCAGGGGACAAATATTCTTTAGTCTCCAAGATGACAACTGCCCCTTCTGTCCCCCACCTTGGACCCATCTTCCTTCCCCTCCACTCTGACCTGCCGGCCCTGGTCCCGGAAGAACTCCCCCGCGTTCTCGATGACCTGCTCGTCGGTGAGCTGCCCAAAGGGCTGGGCCCTGCAGAGCATCAGCACCTCCCACAGGGTCACACCAAAGGCCCACACATCACTTGCAGTCGTGAACTTCCCCTGGGATGCAGAGAAGGCAGCAAAAACAGACATCAGGCAACATAGACCCTCCTCCCTTCCTGTCAGAAGCCCCAGATCCACTCTGGGCTCCACTCAGGCCTGATCCCTCCCAACGCCAGGCTCTCCACTCTGCTCCGCTGGCCACCTTTTTCAACTCCTCTCCCTCGGATTCTGCCTTTCCTCTCCATGCTCTGGTCCTCTCTCCAGGGCCCTGGCCCACCTCTTCCTTCTGCTACTCCTTCCTCTCCATCCACCCCCACTTTCTGGTCCTGACCCTCAGTCTCCCTACGCACCCCCTCTGTCTCCAGCTTCCTCCCCCTACCTTGTCTCTTGAGCTCTCTGCCACCCTGTCTCCAACCCCAGTACCCACTCTTGGCTCCAGGACTCTTGCCCATCACACTGCAGCTCCTGCTTTCCCCAGTCCCTTGGGCTAGGAGAACCTCATTTTACAGATGAGATTCTGTAAAATGCAACCCAGAGAAAGTGCGTGACTGATGGAGACCAGGGCTGCGAGTGGCGGCCAGTGTTCTCCCACCTGCCCTGCCCCAACCTGGCTGTCCTCGGGCTGCTCACCATGAGGATGCACTCCCAGGCCATCCAGCGGATGGGCAGCACTGCCCGGCCCTGCACACGGTAATAGTCCCCAGCATAGAGGTTCCGGCTCATGCCAAAGTCTGCGATTTTGATGGTGAAATTTTCCCCAACTAGGCAGTTCCGCGTGGCCAGGTCGCGATGTACAAAGTTGAGTGTGGCCAGATAGCGCATGCCGGAGGCGATCTGGGCTGCCACATGCAACAGCATTGGGTAGCTGAGAAGGGAACCAACAGAAGGTCACTGGGGGCAGCTTCGCAGATTCCCATCCAGGAGAGGAGAGAGCGCCCACTCCCCGGGCCCGGTCACTCCGGTTCCCCATGTGGAGGTGGCATGCCCATGTGAGGCCAAGGGTCACTTCCGTCTCAATCTTCCAGGCCTAGCCAACCCTAGGGGGCTCTTCTTCCATTGTGCTCCCCAATCTGGACTCAGAGGGGAGTGAGGGTGACAGAAAGCAGAAGGGACATCATGGCAGGGCCCAAGTCCCTTCACCACTCTTGCGTAGTCACCTCCAGCCTTTCTGTCCATGTTCCTGGGTTAACTTGTCACACGTTCCTTATTCCAGGCCCTCCTGGAACCTCTCCCTGCCTTCCTACCCCCATGCTCCCCTCTTTTCCTCGAGGCTGAAGCAAGGGGAGAGGAAGAGACCCCCTTGGGGAATTCTCAGCAAGGCCCAGCCTGGGTAAGCAGGTACCTGATGGTGGGCCCCTGCGCAGCCTGCCCATCCCCAGGGGCCCCCTCAGCTGCCTTGTCCTCCAGCTGGTGGGCGCTGAGGAACTGGTTGAGGTCGCCGTTCTCCATGTAGTCAGTAATCATGCAGAGGGGGTCGTCCTGCACACACACGCCCAGCAGCCGGATGATGTTTGGGTCCTTGAGCCTCGACATGATCTTCACCTCTTTCAGGAAATCATTCCTGGAGAACAAGGAGAAGGTGAAGAGGAATGCCGAGTGGGCGGCCTGCACCTTCCCCCGCCCACCTCCTTCCTCAGGTGGACCAGGCGTCCCCACCCCCAGCGTACATGCAAATCCCCTCCCAGAAACGCCACCCCTCTGTTGAGCTCTGCCATTGTTCTCTCCAGGTGGCTCCCCACTCTTCATGGCCTCCCGTCCCTTCTTCCAGATGCCATCCCTGGTTCTCACCTGGCATTCTTGGTGGCATCTGGCCGTAAGATCTTGACAGCTACCAGCAAGGGGTGTCCCTTACGCATATTAAAGGGGCAGTCAAGACTGACCAGATCTTGAGGGCTGTCGACCTCACACAGGTGCACCTGGAGAAAGAAGTTCATTTGCTAGGCGATCACAGGGTCAAACGGATTAACATGGTCACAAATGACTAAGGTTCCTGGCCAGGGGAATGTGCAGGCATGGCATCAGAGCACCCAATAGGCCAGACACTACTGATGGCTGGGTAGGCACCCTCCTTACCTCCCCAAACTGGCCCTCGCCAAGCTTCTCTTTGAAGCGGAGCCTCGATCGAGGGAAATCCACTCTGGGGGGCCCATCCCCGACTGCCCCTGGGGGCAGTGCAGGCACAGCATAGGTGTTGCCCCCGGTGACGCCCTGCAGGGTAACAATGTCAGCCTCGGCATAATGGGGGACGCTGTTCTGGGGAGGTGGGGGCAGAAGCGGGGCGCCTGGCTTCTCAGGCTCCATATAGTCCCCACTGTAGGCTGCAGGGGTGAGGGGAAAGAAGACAGGACGAGGCATCAGGAACAGCCCGGGAGCTATGGTTCCCCACAGCTCAGCCTCCCGGAGGGCCCCGTGTCTCCCAGTCGAGTGAGAAACTGGGTCTATGCTGTATCTTCCCAGTATTCCATGCACCGACCTCAAACCAGGAAGACACTGGCATGGGATGAGAGTTAGCTATTCCAGAGGTTTTCAAGGCAATGAATATGGTTGAGCAAAACTGTCATAAAGTCTTACTCTTTAGGGCCTCCCTAGGGTCTCTCAAGAGACCATGAGATAAATCTTGGCTGGAAGAATTTTTCCCCAGGAATTCTCCCACCTCAGGATAGTCCCAGCATCCAGGCACCCTCCACCTTCCAAACCCTTGTCCCGTTCACCACAGCTCCCTCCCCTTCACTTAGCTGCTCTCCCATGGCTACTGCCTGGCTCCTCCTGGGGCCAAGCCCTCCCAGCCCTTTCAACCCAACACACCAAGCTCAATGACAAGCAGAGACAGGCACACAGAGAGGAGGGAGGATAACAGCTGCTCACAGTCCCAACACAAGTTGTCTACAGACAAGAGAGGAAGCAGAGCTGTCCCCTCTTAGCCCTGGGGAAGGGGCCACAATGAGAAGGCAACACCGAGGACAGGAGGGGCAGACGGAAAGGGTCGGGGCGTGAGCCTTCACCTCTGGGACTGCAGAGAGAGGACACATGTGGGGGAGAGGGCAAGCGCCGGGGTGAGAGCCCTCCTCCTCACAGCTCTAGAGAGAGCAGAGAATAAAGGAGGAGTTACAATAGTCTGGGGCCACCACGGCAACCTCCTGTCTAGCTCTGGAATGCCGAAGAGACAGTGTGGAAGAGGAGGAGGGAGAAGAGCTGGGGACCAGTAAGCTTTCTACTCTTCAGCTCAAGGTGGGGGGCTTTAAAAAGAGCAAGCAGCAGCAGAGATGAGCTAAGGTCACAAGAGCTTCCTCCTTGGGAGCTCAGGAGAGCAGAAGAGGCCACAGTGGGCAGAGGAGGAAGTGCAAGGTGTGAGGGCTTTTCCCTGCCCCAGTAGAGGTATGGGGAGCCTGGCGGAGCCCAGGAGCAGAGGGGCTTACCCTGGGTGTTGGTGGGTTTGGCCCAGGTGGGTGTGGGGGGGCCCGGGCCTCGAGGGGGACGGGCGTAAGTGGCCAGAAGGAGGCGGTAGGCTGGATTGGAGAGCAGCAACGCTGTCGGGAGAAGGAGGAGGGGAAACACGGGGAAGGGATGAGACTCAAGGCTAGACAGACAGGGAGACCTTGAATAGGGCAAGACCAGGGCTGATGGGATGACTGCATTAAGAGACAGACAGGATAAAACAAGGATCTGCAGAGTGACGGATGGCTGGCTGGATAATGAATGGATGGACAGATGGGATATATGAATAGATGGATGGATGGTAAACAGATGCTTTGTTGGATGGATGGATAATAGATGGATAGATGGATGTATGAATATAGATGGATGATGGATATGGATGGATGGATGGATGAATAGATTTATGAATATAGACAGAAGGATAGATGATGGAGGATTGATGGATGGATGCAAGGGTGTATGGCTATGGAAGGAAGGATGGGTGATGGAAGATGGATGGATAGAAGGAACAAACATGGTGAGTCTAATACAAAGCAGAGGGGCCGGGGAGACACAATGAGAGGGTACAACAAAGAGAGATGTTTGTGGGACACAGACGGGATAGGAACACGGGGGACTGTGGGTAATACATGCGGAACTCTTGAGAGACACTACATGATAGGGACAAAGAGTGATATAGGCAGTAACCAGGGGCACGGAAAGAAGAAAACAAGTGGAAACTGGGGAAGACAGGGAAAAAAGAGAATGGGAAAGGGTTACAGTAAGAAAACAGCAGAGAGGACAGAGGTGCGACTGGAACAAGGCGAGTCTTACCAGAGCCATTGGGGACACAGGGAGCGGAGTGGGGAGGATTCCCACGAGGCCGGGGCTCCTGGTAGGGGGGTGGCTCTCTAGGACCTGGGCGGTTGTTGATGAGGATAGTGTCCCCAGGAACAGAGAGGTGAACCGTCAGCTCCTCTTCCAACACCCTCCGTTCAGCCTTGTCATGGGGATGGGAGGCGTCACCCGTGTTGCTCAGCACACACGGCCTGGCCCTCTGCTGTGTCCATCCCTGCGTTGCCTCCCTCAGCCCTCACAAGAGCCCTACAGCTGTAGATACTATCAGCACCATCTTTAACAAGTAGAGAAACTGAAGCTCAAGAGCATGGAGGTAACTTCCCTGTCCCACAATGAGATTCCAACCCTCATCTGCCCAGTCCATAACTATCGACCTTTTTTTGTTTGTTTGTTTGTTTGTTTTTGGAGATGGAATTTTGCTCTTGTCGCCCAGGCTGAAGTGAAATGGCGCGATCTCAGCTTACTGCAACCTTCACCTCCCGGGTTCAAGAGATTCATGCCTCAGCGTCCCGAGTAACTGGGATTACAGGCATGAGCCACCATGCCTGGCTAATTTTGTATTCTAGTAGAGATGGGGGATTTCACCATGTTGGCCAGGCTGGTCTCGAGCTCTTGACCTCAGGTGATCCTCCTGCCTCGGCCTCCCAAAGTGCTAGGATTACAGGCGTGAGCAACCGTGTCCAGCCATCAACCTTAATGTATATTCCTGCCATTGGACTCCAACTGGAAGACATGGCCTGGGGTGTGCCAGACATCTTCCCTTTGCCCCTCCAGCCCCACTCTCCGCCTGTCTCCACCCTGCTTCTGCCCCAAGGCTGACCAGTGTAGACTGTACCAACAGGCCTCGTTTGGGCTGGCCAGAGAGGAGCCCGGCAGGAATTTGGGGCAGAAAGTGAAGTCAGGGCATCTATTCTCCCAGGCCCTCCCTGATGGGTAGGCACGGGCCAGCTGCATCCCAGGACCAAAGTCTACTGCCCCTGTCAAGGCACCCTCTCCACAGACTCTCTCCTCTGGGTCATGGTATTTGCCGCCTCCTCTCCACTCAGCAGACCCGGGACTCGGAAGCAGCCCTCCTTGTGAGCCCCATCCCCTCCTTGACATGGTGTAAGTGGTCTCTTTACTAAGCCCTCCTCTTGGAATGCTAGTGGGCTGTGCCCTGCAGGCCCCATTGGACTCTGGCTCGTGCTGGGGCCTAGCCTCCCCCCACCACTCCACAGGCCGCAGCTGTGCCCACCTTGCTGAGGAGCCTGCGCCAGTGCAGCCGCCAGAGCATGAGGGCAATGATGAGCAGCAGGAGCAGGATGATGGCCACCAGGCAGCCGATGAGGATTGCGGTCGGGCTCCCCTCGGCCTTGGCCACGGGCTGCTGGCCCCTGGGCTCCAGCTCTGGCGGAGGCAGCAGGGTCAGCACCACAGGAGGGTCCCACCCTAGCCGAGGGGGAGGCCCAGGGAGAAGGGTGCAGAGGGTCCACACGCCCACCCAAGGCTGCTCACCCAAGCTGCTGAAGTTGGTGGGAGGTGGGCCAGGCGGCCACCAGGGGGCTGGTGGGAAGGTGCCTCCCAGTGCTGGAGAGGAATTGTTCACCACATCTGGGGAGAAGGAACAAAAAGAAAGGAGAGAGGTAAATGAGGAGGAGACCCAAGGGAGGCAGTGGATTGCTGTGCAAAGGAGCAGAAGCATGGGTGATTCTCAATAGACAACCACTGACCAGTGGGGGTTGGGGGAGCAGGGTCCTGGAAGTCCCCAGCTGTGGTGGGTGTTAACCCTATAGTTGCTGGACTGTGGGGAAGCGAAGGACAGTTATCTGGAGGCTTAGAGGGTATTTCTCAACTAATACAGAAGTATTTCAATATTTTAACAACCAATACTGTCATACTAGCTCAATAACAGTCATGGGCGAGGGGCTTACAAAGGAAAGATGGATACGCAGAGAAAAGGAGGCAGAAAGGGGCTCAAGCTATTTGGGGTACCCCTAATTGAGAAGTTTCAGTGGGTGATGGGTGGATATGATGCAAGGAATGAATATTTTGGGGACACTGCAGGGTTAGGAATGAAATCAGTTGTCAATTTCAGGGACTTACCAGAGATGAAGGAGATTTCGCTGAAGAGTAACCAGGGCCCCGCAAAGAGGAAGCGGCACTGCAGAAAGCGAGCCACACGGCCACCAAGGGGCACTGAGACAGCCCGGGCTCTGGGGTCCCCCAGGTTGCCCCCCAGGTTGTGGCGCATAGGCTCCCCCTCCCAGGCCATGGCAGGGCCACGCCGGAAGCGACATTCCACCCCGCCAGGCAGACGGGCTCCCAGCGTGTGCATGTTGTTACAGTGGACCTGGGGGGAAGGGAAGAGGGCACAAGGTCAAGGCTAGGAGTGCTGGGAGCACCCCAACGGCACCACCCATAGCTTCAGAGCCCTCCTCGAGAGCCAGACTCACTCACCTGCATGGCCTGGAAGGCCCTCAGCCGGTCAAACTCAAACTCCATCTCCACGTAGCCACTGGAGAAGCTGTGGTTGCTCCATCCCACATAGTCATAGCCTGGCCAGACCCGTAGCTCCTGACTCTTCCTAAAGTCATCCAGCCCCACCACGCCATCTGCCAGCTGGCCCAGACCCCCATACTGCAATCTGGAGAAGGGACCAAGGAAGAGGAAGTTGGAAGGGAAGAGAGTCTTAATATCCAGGCACTCTGCCCTGTCACCCCCTGGCACAGTGGCCTGGCAAGCCTGGCTCCCGTCCACTAGTCCCATTCCCACCCCACCCCACCCCACACTCATGCAGCTGGCTCTGCTCTTCTCTCCACCCCTACCCCAGCTGTATCACAGGTACTTTGCAGGTCACATCCAGCACACCACCTCTAAGGGGCACCATTTCAATCTGTGATGTGCATATTTATTGCAGCAATTTCCAACAATGTGTGTTAGCAAAGAGGTGCCTTTTTTGTACACTGTCATATGGGCTAGTGGTCACCCAAGTCCTACCCTCTGAGGCCCCACCTAACCTATCCCTCTTCTCAATTCTTCCGTCTCATTCCCCACCCTACTCACCATCCCCCCCTACACACACACACAGTCCTCCCACCCTAAACTCCACGTCCTGCAGGGGTCTTTCTTACCCGCCCATGGTATGTCCATCATAGGTGGAGTCGTTGAGGTACACAGCCTCAGATAAGTACATTGTCTGCCCCACAGGGGCGGTGTAAGACAGGAGTCCATCTGGGGCAGGGTGAGAGGATGGGGATCAGAGGCACGAAGGCTCCATCCCTCATCCCTGCATCAGGCCTGGGCAGGTTTCAGGTCCCTTCTCATATCTCTCCACTGGCACATTGGCATGGAGGAGACAATGCCAGCTAGCCCCTTCCTCAGAGTGACAGTTTCCCAGCAGGAGAAAGGGAATCCTGGATGCCCATTCTCCACACTCCCCACCCTGCACTCCCCTGCTCAGGAAACAGATTTCCAGGGAGCTGGGCCACTCACCCCTCCAGAGGCAGCCATAGAGCTCCACCCGCAGACAGACGCTCATGACCCGGTCAGCCCGGGGGTAGAAGCGAACCAGTCGGGCAACCATGGGGGGCCCAAGGTCCTTCAGCACTACTCCCTCAGGGTCCTCATTGCCTGAGATCACCTGTGGGCCAGGAAACGGGGTGCGTGGGAAGGGGTCCAGGTCAGATCTTACTTCCCAGCCACCAGCTGCTCCCTGGCCCAGCCCACAGTGGCCACTTAGAGACCCGTGAGGGGTGGCACCGAGCACACAGCACTGTGGGGCACAGCCAGGCATGGGTGAAATGAAGATCTGCAGCTGAGACCTCTGGCCCTCTTGCAGCTCTGATGTTCTGTCCTCAGACTCCAGGCTCAGCTGCCCTCTTCTCCTTGTCTGGCTCCATCCATTTGTCTCCCAGCCTATCCTCCCATTGTGCCCAGATTCTCCCCAGTCCTCACAGCCCTGCACCCCTGCCTCAGCTTCCCCTTCATTTCAGCCCATTCCCTCTGTTCATTCAGCAGAAGGTGGGTGAGTGCCTGCTCTGTGCCAGGCACGTTCTCAGTGGTGAACGTCACTCCCCGCCCTTGCAGGACTGAAATCCCAGCAAGGGAAACAGCTGCGAAGAACAAGAGGCAGGGTGTATGGACAGAGCAGTGCAGTGGGTGGCCAGAAAAGGCTCTCTGAGGAGGTGACACCTGGCGGAGAACTGAATGGGGTGAGGGAGAGCCTGTGGTTATTTGCGGGAGGAGCTTTGCAGGCACAGAGAAAACGTCCGGAAGCTGTGGGAACGAGCCCTGGCTTGTTCCAGCAACAACGAGAACGGCAGTGTGGCCAAGGAGGCGCAAGGAGCCAGTGATGCAGGCAGGAGCCAGGTCAGGCTGAGCATCCCGCACCAGCTAGGGGTTCAGCTTTTGTTCTGGCAGAGTGGAAAGCCAGCACAGGGGTGTCGGCTAGGTGTGACGTATCTGATTTACATGCTTTAAGGTCCACTTGATGCAGCCCCCCAGGTGGAAATCTGGCTCCAGGCAGAAAAGGGCAGAAGCAGGGAGACCCATTTGGCATCTACTGCACTCATCTAAGCTGGAGATGGTGGGCGGGTGGCCTAGGGCAGTAGAGGTGGAGTGGTGAGGAGTGACTGGACTCAGGAACACTATGGAGGTAGAACAGACTGGGCTGCTGATACTTTGGAAGGAGGTGAGAGAAAAAGAGGAATCAAGGATTTCATCTTAGCTTATAGCCTAGGCAACCAGGCAATGGTGATACCACTTCCTGAGCTGGAGAATGCCAGGGGAGGAGCAGGTTTAGGTTGGGAATGGGAATCAAATGCAGCTTGGGAAATTAAAGGTACGTTTGAGATGCCTATTAGACATCTAGGTGGCTGGCTACAATGCTTGTAATCCCAGCACTTTGGGAGGCTAAGGTGGGAAGATCGCTGAGCCCAGGAGTTCAAGACCAGCCTGGGCAACATAGCAAGACCCCATCTGTTTAAAAAAAAAAGACATCTAGGTGAAGAAGTCCAAAAGGTAGCCAGGTTTGCAATACTGTTTGGAGCTCAGCTGAGAGGCTTGGGCTGGCGATTATATAAACTGGAGGGTCGTCAGTGTATAGGTGGTGTTCACAGTACAGCTGGAAGTGAGGAAAATCAACCTCCTCTGGGTGCTGCCTCTGCCAGTCTCACCTCCTGACCCCAGCGGTCCTTCCAGTCCATCCAGCGGCGACCGTCCCGGGAGTAACGCAGCCGGTAGCTCCGGGAGAACTCCTTGCCCAGGCCCCCAGCATGCCGTCCCTGGGTGCCCACCAGAGCCACCAGGTGCAGCCGTTGTAGATCCACCTGCAAGTACTCCTCCTCCTTGGGAAACACCGACCCTGCGGGGCACCAGGCCCCATCCCCGTCACTGCTCTCCAACCTGAAAGGGTGAAGAGGGGCACAGAGAACATCTGGCCCCAGGTCTGCCTCTATCTCCAGTACTTAAACCCCACTTCATTCGCCCCTCAGACTGCAGGGCTTTCACTGGCATGGGCAGAGGGGTTGGAGGGGAAGTAGAGGTCCCAGGGGCTCCCCTCGGGGCAGCTGCAGGTGTATCAGGTGTGCCAAGTACCTGCTGTGGCGGGCGGCAGTGGAGTCTGACCAGGAGCTGGAAGCAGAGATGTCACTGTCTGGGATGGTCCGGTCCTGCATGCCCAGGGCATAGCGGCACTTGGCTGAGTAAAAAGCAGGCATGTAACAGGTCAAGGCCCCCAACTCTCTACCTCCCAAGCCCTGGCCCTCAGGGACCCATGATTCAGTCTCCTCACCAGGATCAAAATGTCCCTTCATGTCAGCATCTCCACTTGCCACCAAGAGCAGCAGCAGTAAAGACGAGAGGGCCCCTGGCCCCATAGCTCCTGATCCCTCGGGCCTAAGGGGGTGGGGGCAGCATCTCTGCAGGGGATAAAATGGGTGGTGGGTAAGTTAATCAGGGGACTGAGTCATAGCTGACAGCAACAGACAGAATGGGCCGCTTTGGGGATAATAACAGTAAAACAACAACAACAGTCATTGTTTAACAGCATCAGCTGTATTTTTAGAATGCTTCCCCTGTGCCAGACACTGGCCTAAACCCTTAAACAGAATCCATAATTTTATCTTCACAGTCACTTCATAAGGTAGATACTATTACTATCCATATTTAACACATGAAGAAACTAGGGCAGAGATCAGTTAACTTCCTGAAGCCCCATTTCTGCAATCAAGAATGGGCAAAATACCCCCATAGACAATGGCTTAGAACAAACAAGTGTGCAAAAAATGTTATAACACACACAACAGGAAAAGGTTTAATAACTACAGTAAACTAAGGCCCCTTAGGAACTGACAAGAAAAAATACATAAGTAACCCAATAAAGAAACCACCAAAGAATTTGAATAGTCATTTCACAGAAAAAGCCAAATTGCCAACATTTTTTTATGGTCAAATTCACTAGCCTCAGGGAAATACCACACAGATTGACTAGATTTTTTTTTAAGGCTGTAACATATAAAAGTGGTGGAGGGTGAAGAAAAGGGAGGCACTATGCTCAATGGCAGAAATGTAGTGTTATCCTCTATTAGGAAAGGGATCTAGCAATGTCTATTAATTTAAAAAGCACGTCCTCTTCAACCCAGCATTCCCTCTCCTAATGATCTACCCAAATGGGGAGACAGAAGCACCAGGAAGAAAGAACATATGTGCAGGGCTGGGTCTGGTGGCTCATGCCTGTAACCCCAGCACTTGGGGAGGTTGAGATGGGAGGATCACTTGAGGCCAGGAGTTAGAGACCAGCCTGGTCAACATAGCGAGACCCCATCTCTTTTAAAAAAAAAAAATGAAAAAGAAAAAGAAAAAGAAAAAAGAAAAAAAAGAAGATGCTCAAAGATGTTTATTATGGCACCTTTTGTGAGACATAAATCTGTAAGATATGTGAATGCCCACAGAGGACAGGCTGGAATTAAAAAATAATAATAATAAGGTTTATGGACTACTCTGCAGCTATGAAAAGTAACAAAGAGGCAATAAATTCCTAACTTAGTGTAATTTCCTTGTGTATCTGTTGAATATGAAAAGCAACCTACAGAAGTATAAAAAATTATCCCACCTTTTGAAAACAGAACAAGCACCCATGTTTGTATATATATCTGTGTGTATGTCTACAGGTAAAGAATATATAATAGAATATAACAATAGAATATAATATAGCCGGGCGCGGTGGCTCACGCCTGTAATCCCAGCACTTTGGGAGGCCGAGGCGGGCGGATCACAAGGTCAGGAGATCGAGACCACAGTGAAACCCCGTCTCTACTAAAAATACAAAAAATTAGCCGGGCGCGGTGGTGGGCGCCTGTAGTCCCAGCTACTCAGGAGGCTGAGGCAGGAGAATGGCGTGAACCCGGGAGGCGGAGCTTGCAGTGAGCCGAGATCGCGCCACTGCACTCCAGCCTGGGCGACAGCGCGAGACTCCGTCTCAAAAAAAAAAAAAAAAAAAAAAAAAGAATATAATATAACACGAGTTAACATGAATGGGGCAAAAGAAAAGCAAATAAAAAAAGACAGGTTGATTGTATTATTTTTCTAAATCCTATAACATAAATGCATTTATGTAAAACCATATGATATGTAAAAGAATATGAAATTCATTTTGAATTTTAAAAAATAAATGTCCCAGAAAAGGTTGGGCAATTCCTTGTTGAGGATATGATAGAATTAAACATCAGATAAGCCTGGACCAGCTGACCCTGCTGCCCTCCCACATAGGAGTCTAGACTTCTAAGACAAGGGCAGAGGGGACCCCAGCACCTTCCAGTCTTACTGTCCCCTAGAGCCCTCTAGGCCCAGGGTGGTCCCTGGACCATCAGCAATACCTGGAAGCATGGAAGAAATCAGAATCTCAGGCTCACCCTTGACCTGCTGAATCAGAATCTGCATTTTAACACAATTCCCAGGTGATCTGTGCCCATTAAAGTTTCAAAATCC
The DNA here is from genome assembly GCF_003255815.1 of Theropithecus gelada. Taxonomy (NCBI): domain Eukaryota; kingdom Metazoa; phylum Chordata; class Mammalia; order Primates; family Cercopithecidae; genus Theropithecus; species Theropithecus gelada. Next base: position 264,050 of record NC_037671.1, read on the forward strand.
CTACTCTGTTCCTCAGGATCAGGAAGCTTACCCCACATAAAACAATTCTAAATGGCATCTCCTTACAAACCCAAATAACTACTCTCCCCTCCCCTGCTGCAGGAAAAGCTGTCCTAACCTGTACTGGTCCCAGAGCCCCACAGTGAAGTCTCCAGGCCCTAGAGTCCTGAGGGACTCGACTGCCACCTCTTATCAGGTTCAGGGCATCTTGGGCCCAGTTATCCCTGCTCTGCCTTCCTGAGACCCAGACATCCAGTCCCCCAGTTCCCACTTCCAGAAGGTGGCTGCCTCTGAGGGAATGAGGAAAGGCTGAGTTGCCTTGGAGATGAGGGCGGGTCTAAAGACAAGGAAGGCAGGTCACCCCAGGAGGTAGGAGGAGTGGGGGATACTCCCCCATCCCTTTGTCCTCCTTCAGCTGCTCCCACAATGCACTAGGGCAGGAATGTAAGAGGCAGCTGAGACCCCAGAGCTCTGAAGCAGCAGCTGAGGGGGATGACTGAGTTGTGGGGGGCACTCAGTTATCAAGGAGAGGCTAGAACCAGAAGGCATCACGCCTGGTCCCTTAGGGTCCAGCGCTAGGGAGCAGGCGGCCAGAGTCCCAGGAGACTGGCTCAGAATTCCTGGGTGCCACTCTCCACCCCCACCTCTCTCTGGAACAGCGGGGCTCTTGTTCCCCTGAGTAACCTTCATGCCTATCCCAGATGAGTCATCCGAGCCACACAGAGCCGAGAGGAGCCCGGGGCAGAGACACAAAGGCAGGCAGAGGATAGGAGGCAGGCAGAGACAGATCGAGAGCCACAATGCAAGAGGTAAATAGAGCAGGCTCAGAAACACGGGGCACAGAGCCAAGCAGAGGAGCACAGAGAAGCACAGAGCCATCTGGGCTCTCCGTTCTCCAACACCCCCAGTCACCTCATCTCTCTCCACTGGGTCTTCAGCCCATAGTCAGAGACACAGAGGGCAAGAGAGGACAGGCCCAGAAGACCTTCCCCAATCCCACCGCCTCCCACCCCATTACAACCAAAGACAAACCAGGGGCCAGGCCACCCTGCCTCAAGTCTTTCACGCTCCTCTCCCAACCCCCCATGTCCCACTCAGACAACACCCACACAGCTCTGTATACACACACACACACACACACACACACACACAGTAAGACACAGAAACTTACTGAACTGGCTGTAAACAGCGAGGCTAAATGTGGCATGCACACACCCCCCTCTCAGTGTCTCTGACAACCATCACAGAGTTTCTGAGACAGAGGAAACACAGAAGCTCATGCACACATCAACCCGTCCACACCTGGGCATTCCTTCAAGTCCAACCCCATCGCTCAATGAATAGCCACTTCAGACACCTGTGAACATGAAATGACAGACACCACATGCTCCTGTGACCAGAAGACAGCATGAGACACACACGCCCAGGCCCTTGGGTACAGGATCCCCAGAGAACTGGGGCCCAGCCTCTAACACACACAGGTGACCAAGCCAGAGGGATGTCGAGGGGGCAGAGAACAGGTGGGCGCTGGGTGGGAAGAGTGGCAATAAGGACAACAGCCTTTCCCTGCCTTTCCACTCTCCTTTCACCTGTCTCCACTACACCACTCAGTCCTGGACACACCTACAGGCCCTCAGCAACAGCCGGCGAGCTTGGGCGCCAGCGTCTGGCTGCTGGAAGTACTGGGAAGAAATGTTCAGTCAGGAGCCAGGTGTGGGGGGTGGCGCTCACTGGCAATGACATTCTCTCATGCCAGAGCCAACTGACCATTCAGCCGGGAAGAGTGGTGTCACTGGTGGGTTACAGTGTCAGTCCCTCTTTTTGCTGGACTGTGACCAGGGTGACCAACTGGGTGTTGGCTGAGCGAAGGCTTAGCAGTCAGTAGATGGCCCCAGGGACTGGCCAGGTGGAGGGCAGGCCGTGCTCTCCAGGCGGTGATGAGCTGACTCAGTGGGGCTGCGCAGGAGCATCTCCTCCCGGGGCTCAGTACCTCCACACTGAGTGAAGGGGGACTTCCCTCCATGCTGGAGGCTCAAAGCTCTTTCTGGGAGGTCAGGGCTTCACCTCCCCCCAGCGCCCGCCCCCGGTTTTCAGATGGTAAGCCAGAGCATCGGGGAGGCGGGCAGGGAGGCTTAGAAGAGCTGGACGACCAAGCACGGCCCGGGACGTCCTGTCTCCCCCGCCGCTCGCCCGGCAGCCGCCGCCGCGCGCCGCCACCCCAAGAGCCCCAGGCCTCCGCCAGCGGGGTCCGCTCGCCGCTCTCCCTACCTCTCATCGCTCCTCCCGGCAGACCCAGGCGTCCGACCCGGGAGCAGGGCCTCTTCGGCGGCAGGGCGAGGGGCGGGGGAGGCGGAGGGAGCCAGGAGCCAGGAGCGGGAGGCGCCGGCGGGGCTCGGGTGTCGGGAGGCGGCTCCCGCGAGCAGCTGTCGGGGGCCTGTTCCGGGGAGAGGAGCCAGGACTGGGGCGGCTCGGGCCCAGGCGCCGCCTCCCCCTCGCCTCGGCTCCCTCCCTTCCTCCTCCCGCTCCTCGCTCTGCTCCCTCCCCTCGGCCTTCTCGCCGCGCGTTCGGGCTCGCCGCCCTCCCTTCCCCCTCCCGGACCCAGTAGTCCCGGTGGCTCCCACGCCCCGCGCCGCGCTCCAGGCTCCGCGCCCGCCACGCCCACCCCGTGCGCCCGCGCCCGGCCCGGCCTCCCCCAGGTAACCCGCCCGCCGAGCCCGCCAGGGCGCTCCGAGGCCGCCCAGCCGCCCGCGCCGCTGCCCCCGGTCGGCTCCGCGCCCAGTCCCCTCCACCCACTCGCAGCCCACCCCCGCTTCCCAAAACGAGAACCTCCAAAGCTGGCGCCCCAGGGGGCCGGCTGCAGTCCCGCTCAGTGCCCACGAGGGGAAGACGCCCCTCCTACTTCTGGGCTCGGTTCCTGGTGGGAGAGGCGAAGGGGAGCAGCCCCAGGGCACAGAGGAAGAAGCAGGTTCCCACAGGCTAGGCCCAGCCCAGCTGCCGGAGTTAGCCCGGAGAAGGGAGCAGGGCTCAGGTCTCAGGGCTCACCTGTCCAGCCAGGCCCAGACAACTCTTTTCACTCCACCAACCTTTGCTCCTCTCTCGCAGCCTGTGCGCTCCCGCCCCTACCACCCAACCTGGAAGGCCCCAGACCCTGAGGGCGGGCCCACTCTCTTCTAACCCCTTCCTCTCTAACCTTCTCCTCTCAGTTCTTCTCTCTGCAGGGCCTTCTCAGGAACCCGGGGGTCCAGACGCCCAGGCCCTGATTCCCCTGGGCTCCCAACGGAGTGGAGTGGGAGGGGAACTCAGGAGTCCTCAGGACAAGCCTCCCTCAGGTCCAGCCAGCTCTAGCCCTGGTGAACCGGAGGGTCTGATCACTGGCCAGAAAAGGACAAAAATGAGGCCAGGGCAAAGTTGGGTGGTCGGGAGGAGGAAGAAGAGGAGCAGGAGAAGGATGGAGGCACAGTGAAAATCACACACAGTCAAAAGGAAGGGGACCAAGAGACCCAGGGAAGATGACACAGTGACAATGAGTGGGCAAAGCAACTGAGAGAGCTGCTGGGCAGAGGATGGAGCGGGACAGAACTTGTGTGGGAGGTGCTTCTCCCGCTCCCCCCCCCCCTCAGCATTACCTCAGCCCCTCACCTCTCTCCACACCCCCACACCTGCTCACCACCTAGACAATGTCACGGTCACAGGAAGGTCTCACTCCACTGCACATCTCCACCCCAGAAACCTCACAGTAGATAAAAACATACCCTGCTTGCAGTCCCAGACAACGATCCCAAGAAAGAAACACGAAGTCCCAACCAGACAAGTACACAAAAGCACTACCAGGAAGAAGCTGGCCCTTGGGAAAGGCCGAGGCACACATGGGCACTAGTTCAGAAGCCCAAGGACGTTCCAACGGCTGAGGGACCTGCTAACAGCCAGCCTCAGGGTCACTCGGAGAGCAGCTTCTTCCCGCCTCCCTGTCCCACCAAGCCCCCGGGGATTCCTCCGGAACACCTACCCCTCCGGAGACAGCAGCTGGGGAATCTAGGCCCAGGAGACGCTGGACTGGGGGTGGGGCCAGCCTGGGGGTGGGGCCAAGGCTTCCCAAGTCACCTCACCTGGCAGCACGCAGCCCCTCCTTCCAGGAGTTGTGCTCTGGGAAAGCCCCGACAGGCCTGCCAGGCAAGCTACAGCCCGTCATACCCTGGTGGGACATTCCACACCGCAGACCCACGCTGACCCCAGCTAAGTGGCATGACAGTGCCAGACAGAGGGGTCCACTGGGGAGAGCAGAAGGAGCTAGAGAGTCCTGAAACCTTTGTCCCTTCTTCTCACTGCCTCAGGAGAAATTCCCAGCGGTGATGCCCACCTCGCCCCAGCTCCAGGCTGGAGGAGTGGGAGGGATGCAAGGCTGGGGCCCAGTGGAGTCAAGTGACAACGGAAGGGGAGCTGGAGCCAGCTGGAATGCGGGACTCGGGCTTCCCGGGGGCCTGAGAGGGAAATCCCAGCCATCCTGGGGCCCAGAGAGCAGCACCAAAGACCAAGAGGGCCTGATTACCCATCCGTGGTCCCCAGAGCCCATTCCACATCTCCTGCATCACTCCGAACCCCAGAGGCCCCCTGTGTCCCCCAGAACCCCAAAAGACCTTCTACCATCCCCTCCCATCCTGGGCTTCCCTCCCCTTCAAGCCAGTGGCAGCCTGCTGCCCAGGAAGGAGAGGACAGGAAACAGCTGAAAAAATGTGAGGAGAGGCACATAGGAGAGGGGAGAGGGCAGCTTCAGGCCTGCAGACCACCTGGCCACAGGAGGGAAGCCCAGCACGACCAGCGAGCGAGAGGACGGACCAGATGGGCCCCCACACACACACTAGCTGCAGTGCCTTCTGAGAGCTGCAGTTGCCTCTCGGGGAGCAGGCTGGGTCAGCAGCTGGGGAGAGTGAGAAGTGACGGGTAGGGGGCAGGGTGAAGGAGTGGACAAGGTTTTGGGTGTGAGTCAGACCTGATGCCACTGAATACAAACTGGAAACTGAGGTCAGGGAGTGAAGGAGGAGATTGAGATGACATATCTCTGGGAGATGAAACCGCTCAGCTGTGGATGGGGAAGAAGGGGGCACGGGACCAGAAGAGGGAGAGGAGGCTGATGGTCAGATGGGGACAATGGTGAGGGAACTCCCAGAGAGACAGGAGATGGACTGAGGTAAAGGCCGAGGAGACGGGAGAGAGGAAAAGGAGGATGAAGACAGGGCCCACACAGCAAAAGGTGGGAAGCCCCAGGCGCTCAGAGGAGGAGACTGAAGTTTGGGAAGAAAAGGGCTGAACTGGATGAAGGAACTGAAGTGGACGTGGTGGGGAAACAGTGTTGGGAACAAACTCCTAAGAGAGGAAGGCAGGGAACTGAGGAGGCCTGAGAGCTGGGCAGACAGACCAAGGGAACAAGAAACAAGGACAAGGGAAGAGAAGGGGCTGGAGTGAAACAGAGAGTGGAAGGAAAGAGGAGGGAGACTGGGGCACAAAGTGTGAAGCTAAGGGACACAGGGAGATGAGAAGAATAAAAGGCTGAGAAAGGAAGAGGCACCTGCAGGACAGACGGGGACACAAGGCCCAAAGAGAGAATCGAACCTGTTTCTGGACAATGGTCCCCCATTGGGGGACACCCTAGCTCCTTAGCCCATTTGCCACACCATGGCCCCCAACTCTATTCCCTGTCCTTCCCCTCCTCCCTGCCAAGTTCTGGGCCGCTCCCCTCCTCCCACCACATCTCCGGCCTCCAGCCAGGACCGCCTGGTCCCTGCCCACAAGGGGAGGGCCCAGCTCCAGTGCCCACTCCTGCCCTCCCAGTTCATCTCTGGCTTCCTCCCTCTCACCTCCAGCTCAGGATTCTCTTAGGTCCCAGTCACCCCAGTCTCAGGCCTTTGGGGTTTCAGGTCTGGGGCTGCCAACACCGCCTGGCTTTGTCCGAGCGTCCAGGGCCCTGGGCCCAGGAGGAGCAGCTGCCCGGGCCAGCTGCGGCTGGCTTCGATGTGACCATGGCAACCAAGTCCCGCTCCCCTCACCAGCCTCTAGGCCCCTGCAGAGAGGGACGGAGCAGCCTGGCTGGGGAGAAAGGGAGGGGAGGCTGAGAACTGTGAAACAGAACCAAAGGGAGACCCCAGACAAAGAAACCCCAGACAAAGAGAGATGAAGAGAGGCAGAGGAAGCAGAAGGCGGTGTTGGGGGTGGTGGCCGGCAGCTCAGGCCCTCCAGAGGGGGAGAATCTAGGAGAGACAGAGAAAGAGGCAAAAGCAGGGGCTGACTTGAGGGGGAGAAGAGAGATTAGCATTGACTGGCAGAGGTCCTTTAGAGACTCCTTCTGGGCCCCTGAGAATTCACTTCCTTCCCGCAGGATTTTGCAACCTGGAGAGAATCCCAGTTTCTTAGTTGGCTGCCTCAAAAATATTATATATGGCGAGAGCTTCCCTCCAGTTACACCAATGGCCATAGGAAATACCTGAGAACAAAAGGCACTCTCAGTTTTCACAAACAGCCCCAATTTCAAAACCTAAACCATTACCTTTTAAATACCAATGGCAATGGAGCCAGTTGCGGTGGCTCACACCTGTAATCCCAGCGCTTTGGGAAGCCAAGGAGGGCGGATCGCTTGAGCCCAGAAGTTCAAGACCAGCTTGGGCAACGTGGCACAACCCCATCTCTACAAAAAATTAGCTGGGTGTGGTGATGCGCACGAGTAGTCCCAGCCAAATCTGCCTTTCTGGCTTCACTCATGGGACGGACCCTTCCTCCGGGCAAGGCTGCATTTGGATGTAGCCATATTCACGCCTCCCTGTCTTTTGGCTCCTCCACTTCTCTGGTCAGGAATGGCCTTGCCTCATCTCTGCAAATCTTAGCACAACTTAAGGCCCAGTTCAAGCTCCAGCTCCTCCCTGAGGTCTTCCTGAGTCTTGCCTTATGTCCCACTCAGGAGGACCTGGCCTCCTCCTTCCCTGGGTTCCCACAACCCTTTCCAGCTCTGCCTATAGTACGGTGTTCTGTCTTCTGTGACTAGATACATATATACGCCTAACACTCTCTAGACTGTAAAGGTCTGGAAGGTGGGGAGCGGAATCCATTACTGAATGCATCTTTCATAGCTCTCGCTCTCAGAGCCCTGCCCTATGCAAACTCTTTTTTTTTTTTTTTTTCTGAGACAGACTTTCACTCTTGTCTCCCAGGCTGGAGTGCAATGGCGCATTCTCGGCTCACTGCACCCTCCACCTCTCGGGTTCAAGCGATTCTCCTGCCTCAGCCTCCCAAGTATCATTGAGTAGTTTGGCTTATTCTGAAGGTGAGGAGAAAGAACCTTGGGGTTTTGAGTCGGGAAATGACATGTTTAGATTTGTGTTCTTTTTTTTTTTTTTTTTTTTTTTTTTTTTT